>NW_028165488.1:107500-137034 GCF_964263955.1 Coregonus lavaretus | reverse complement strand
GTAAGGAGTGAAGGGAGTGTAGGGAGTGTAAGGAGTGTAGGGAGTGAAGGGAGTGTAAAGAGTGAAGGGAGTGAAGGGAGTGTAAGGAGTGTAGGGAGTGAAGGGAGTGAAGGGAGTGTAAGGAGTGAAGGGAGTGAGGGGAGTGTAAGGAGTGTAGGGAGTGTAAGGAGTGTAGGGAGTGAAGGGAGTGAAGGGAGTGTAAGGAGTGAAGGGAGTGAAGGGAGTGTAAGGACTGTAGGGAGTGAAGGGAGTGAAAGGAGTGTAGGGAGTGTAGGGGGTGTAGGGAGTGTAATGAGTGTAGGGAGTGAAGGGAGTGTAAAGAGTGAAGGGAGTGAAGGGAGTGTAAGGAGTGTAGGGAGTGAAGGGAGTGAAGGGAGTGTAAGGAGTGAAGGGAGTGAGGGGAGTGTAAGGAGTGTAGGGAGTGTAAGGAGTGTAGGGAGTGAAGGGAGTGAAGGGAGTGTAGGGAGTGAAGGGAGTGAAGGGAGTGTAGGGAGTGAAGGGAGTGTAGGGAGTGAAGGGAGTGAAGAGAGTGAAACGTGTGAAGGGAGTGTAGGGAGTGAAGGGAGTGAAGGGAGTGAAGGGAATGTAGGGAGTGAAGGGAGTGTAAGGACTGAAGGGAGTGAAGGGAGTGAAGGGAGTGAAGGGAGTGTAAGGAGTGTAGGGAGTGAAGAGAGTGAAAGGAGTGTAGGGAGTGAAGGGAGTGTAGGGAGTGAAGGGAGTGAAGGGAGTGAAGGGAATGTAGGGAGTGAAGGGAGTGTAAGGAGTGAAGGGAGTGAAGGGAATGTAGGGAGTGAAGGGAGTGAAGGGAGTGAAGTGAGTGTAAGGAGTGTAGGGAGTGAAGGGAGTGAACGGAGTGTAGGGAGTGTAGGTAGTGAAGGGAGTGAAAGGAGTTTAGGGAGTGTAAGTAGTGTAGGGAGTGAAGGGAGTGAAAGGAGTGTAGGGAGTGTAAGGAGTGTAGGGAGTGAAGGGAGTGAAGGGAGTGTAAGGGGTGAAGGGAGTGAAGGGAGTGTAAGGAGTGTAGGGAGTGTAGGGAGTGTAGGGAGTGTAGGGAGTGTATGGAGTGTAGGGAGTGAAGGGAGTGAAGGGAGTGTAGGGAGTGTAGGTAGTGAAGGGAGTGAAGGGAGTGTAAGGAGTGAAGGGAGTGTAGGGGGTGTAAGGAGTGAAGGGAGTGTAAGGAGTGAAGGGAGTGTAAGTAGTGAAGGGAGTGAAGGGAGTGTAGGGAGTGTAGGGAGTGAAGGGAGTGTAAGGAGTGTGTGGAGTGAAGGTAGTGAAGGGAGTGAAGGGAGTGTAAGGGGTGAAGGGAGTGTAGGGAGTGTAGGGAGTGTAGGGAGTGTAGGGAGTGTAGGGAGTGAAGGGAGTGTAGGGAGTGAAGGGAGTGTAGGGAGTGTAAGGAGTGAAGGGAGTGTAGGGGAGTGTAAGGAGTGAAGGGAGTGAAGGGAGTGTAAGGAGTGTAGGGAGTGAAGGGAGTGAAGGGAGTGTAGGGAGTGAAGGGAGTGAAGGAGTGTAGGGAGTGAAGGGAGTGTAGGGAGTGAAGGGAGTGAAGAGAGTGAAACGTGTGAAGGGAGTGTAGGGAGTGAAGGGGGTGAAGGGAGTGAAGGGAATGTAGGGAGTGAAGGGAGTGTAAGGAGTGAAGGAGTGAAGGGAGTGAAGGGAGTGAAGGGAGTGTAAGGAGTGTAGGGAGTGAAGAGAGTGAAAGGAGTGTAGGGAGTGAAGGGAGTGTAGGGAGTGAAGGGAGTGAAGGAGTGAAGGGAATGTAGGGAGTGAAGGGAGTGTAAGGAGTGAAGGAGTGAAGGGTATGTAGGGAGTGAAGGGAGTGTAAGTAGTGAAGGGAGTGAAGGGAGTGTAGGGAGTGTAGGAGTGAAGGGAGTGTAAGGAGTGTATGGAGTGAAGGGAGTGAAGGGAGTGAAGGGAGTAAAGGGAGTGTAAGGGGTGAAGGGAGTGGTAGGGAGTGTAGAGAGTGTAGGGAGTGAAGGGAGTGTAGGGAGTGAAGGGAGTGTAGGGAGTGTAAGGAGTGAAGGGAGTGCAGGGAGTGTAAGGAGTGAAGGGAGTGAAGGGAGTGTAAAGACTGAAGGGAGTGAAGGGAGTGAAGGGAGTGTAAGGAGTGTAGGGAGTGAAGGGAGTGAAGGGAGTGTAAGGAGTGAAGGGAGTGAGGGGAGTGTAAGGAGTGTAGGGAGTGTAAGGAGTGTAGGGAGTGAAGGGAGTGAAGGGAGTGTAAGGAGTGAAGGGAGTGAAGGGAGTGTAAGGAGTGTAGGGAGTGAAGGGAGTGAAAGGAGTGTAGGGAGTGTAGGGGGTGTAGGGAGTGTAATGAGTGTAAGGAGTGTAGGGTGTGAAGGGAGTGTAAGAGTGAGGGAGTGAAGGGAGGTGAAGGGAGTGAAGGGAGTGAAGGGAGTGAAGGGAGTGTAAGGAGTGTAGGGAGTGAAGGGAGTGAAAGGAGTGTAGGGAGTGTAGGTAGTGAAGGGAGTGAAGGAGTGTAGGGAGTGTAAGGAGTGTAGGGAGTGAAGGGAGTGAAGGGAGTGTAAGGGGTGAAGGGAGTGAAGGGAGTGTAAGGAGTGTAGGGAGTGTAGGGAGTGTAGGGAGTGTAGGGAGTGTAAGGAGTGTAGGGAGTGAAGGGGAGTGAAGGGAGTGTAAAGAGTGTAGGTAGTGAAGGGAGTGAAGGGAGTGTAAGGAGTGAAGGGAGTGAAGGGAGTGTAGGGGAAGTAAGGAGTGAAGGGAGTGTAAGGAGTGAAGGGAGTGTAAGTAGTGAAGGGAGTGAAGGGAGTGTAGGGAGTGTAGGGAGTGAAGGGAGTGTAAGGAGTGTATGGAGTGAAGGGGGTGAAGGGCATGAAGGGAGTAAAGGGAGTGTAAGGGGTGAAGGGAGTGTAGGGAGTGTAGGGAGTGTAGGGAGTGTAAGGAGTGAAGGGAGTGTAGGGAGTGTAAGGAGTGTAGGGAGTGAAGGGAGTGTAAAGAGTGAAGGGGGTGCAAGGGGAGTGTAAGGAGTGTAGGGAGTGAAGGGAGTGAAGGGAGTGTAAGGAGTGAAGGGAGTGAGGGGAGTGTAAGGAGTGTAGGGAGTGTAGGAGTGTAGGAGTGAAGGGAGTGAAGGGAGTGTAAGGAGTGAAGGGAGTGAAGGGAGTGTAAGGACTGTAGGGAGTGAAGGGAGTGAAAGGAGTGTAGGGAGTGTAGGGGGGTGTAGGGAGTGTAATGAGTGTAAGGAGTGTAGGGAGTGAAGGGAGTGAAGGGAGTGTAGGGAGGTGTAGGAGTGAAGGGAGTGTAAGGAGTGTTGGGAGTGAAGGGAGTGAAGGGAGTGTAGGGAGTGTAGGGAGTGAGGGAGTGTAGGGACGTGAAGGAGTGTAGGGAGTGTAAGGAGTGAAGGGAGTGTAGGGAGTGTAAGGAGTGTAGGGAGTGAAGGGAGTGTAAAGAGTGAAGGGAGTGAAGGGAGTGTAAGGAGTGTAGGGAGTGAAGGGAGTGAAGGGAGTGTAAGGAGTGAAGGGAGTGAGGGGAGTGTAAGGAGTGTAGGAGTGTAAGGAGTGTAGGGAGTGAAGGGAATGAAGGGAGTGTAAGGAGTGAGGGAGTGAAGGGAGTGTAAGGAGTGTAGGGAGTGAAGGGAGTGAAAGGAGTGTAGGGAGTGTAGGGGGTGTAGGGAGTGTAATGAGTGTAAGGAGTGTAGGGTGTGAAGGGAGTGAAGGGAGTGTAGGGAGTGTAGGGTGTGAAGGGAGTGTAAGGAGTGTAGGGAGTGAAGGGAGTGAAGGGAGTGTAGGGAGTGAAGGGAGTGAAGGGAGTGTAGGGAGTGAGGGAGTGTAGGGAGTGAAGGGAGTGAAGGGTGAAGGAGTGTAGGGAGTGTAGGTAGTGAAGGGAGTGAATGGAGTGTAGGGAGTGTAAGGAGTGTAGGGAGTGAGGGAGTGAAGGGAGTGTAAGGGGTAAAGGGAGTGAAGGGAGTGTAAGTAGTGTAGGGAGTGTAGGGAGTGTAGGGAGTGTAGGGTGTGTAGGGAGTGTAGGGAGTGTAAGGAGTGTAGGGAGTGTAGGGAGTGTAAGGAGTGTAGGGAGTGAAGGGAGTGAAGGGAGTGTAGGGAGTGTAAGTAGTGAAGGGAGTGAAGGGAGTGTAGGGAGTGTAGGGAGTGAAGGGAGTGTAAGGAGTGTAGGGAGTGAAGGGAGTGAAGGGAGTGTAAGGGGTGAAGGGAGTGTAGGGAGTGTAGGAGTGTAGGGAGTGAAGGGATGTAGGGAGTGAAGGGAGTGTAGGGAGTGTAAGGAGTGAAGGGAGTGTAGGGAGTGTAAGGAGTGAAGGGAGTGAAGGGAGTGTAAAGAGTGAAGGGAGTGAAGGGAGTGTAAGGAGTGAAGGGAGTGAAGGGAGTGTAAGGAGTGTAGGGAGTGTAAGGAGTGAAGGTAGTGTAAGGAGTGAAGGGACTGTAGGGAGTGAAGGGAGTGAAGGGCATGTAAGGAGTGTAGGGAGTGTAAGCAGTGTAGGGAGTGTAAGGAGTGTAGGGAGTGAAGGGAGTGTAAGGAGTGAAGGGAGTGAAGGGAGTGTAAGGAGTGTAGGGAGTGAAGGGAGTGAAGGGAGTGTAAGGAGTGAAGGGAGTGAAGGGAGTGTAAGGAGAGTAGGGAGTGTAGGGAGCGAAGGGAGTGAAGGGAGTGTAGGGAGTGAAGGGAGTGAAGGCAGTGTAAGGAGTGAAGGGATTGAAGGGAGTGTAAGGAGTGTAGTGAGTGTAGGGAGTGAAGGGAGTGAAAGGAGTGTAGGGAGTGTAGGGAGTGTAAGGAGTGTAGGGAGTGTAGGGAGTGTAGGGAGTGTAAGGAGTGTAGGGAGTGAAGGGAGTAAAGGGAGTGTAGGGAGTGTAAGTAGTGAAGGGAGTGAAGGGAGTGTAGTGAGTGTAGGGAGTGAAGGGAGTGTAAGGAGTGTAGGGAGTGAAGGGAGTGAAGGGAGTGTAAGGGGTGAAGGGAGTGTAGGGAGTGTAGGGAGTGTAGGGAGTGAAGGATTGAAGGGAGTGTAAGGAGTGTAGTGAGTGTAGGAGTGAAGGGAGTGAAAGGAGTGTAGGGAGTGTAGGGAGTGTAAGGAGTGTAGGGAGTGTAGGGAGTGTAGGGAGTGTAGGGAGTGTAAGGAGTGTAGGGAGTGAAGGGAGTGAAGGGAGTGTAGGGAGTGTAAGTAGTGAAGGGAGTGAAGGGAGTGTAGGGAGTGTAGGGAGTGAAGGGAGTGTAAGGAGTGTAGGGAGTGAAGGGAGTGAAGGGAGTGTAAGGGGTGAAGGAGTGTAGGGAGTGTAGGGAGTGTAGGGAGTGAAGGGAGTGTAGGAGTGAAGGGAGTGTAGGGAGTGTAAGGAGTGAAGGGAGTGTAGGGAGTGTAAGGAGTGAAGGGAGTGAAGGGAGTGTAAAGAGTGAAGGGAGTGAGGGAGTGTAAGGAGTGAAGTGAGTGAAGGGAGTGTAAGGAGTGTAGGGAGTGTAAGGAGTGAAGGTAGTGTAAGGAGTGAAGGGACTGTAGGGAGTGAAGGGAGTGAAGGGAATGTAAGGAGTGTAGGGAGTGTAAGCAGTGTAGGGAGTGTAAGGAGTGTAGGGAGTGTAGGGAGTGTAGGGAGTGTAAGGAGTGAAGGGAGTGTAAGGAGTGACGGGATTGTAGGGAGTGTTGGGAGTTAAGGGAGTGAAATGAGTGTAGGGAGTGAAAGGAGTGAAGGGAGTGTAAGGAGTGTAGGGAGTGTAAGGAGTGTAAGGAGTGTAAGGAGTGTATGGAGTGAAGGGAGTGAAGGGTGTGAAGGGAGTGTAAGGAGTGAAGGGAGTGAAGGGAGTGAAGGGAGTGAAGGGAGTGAAGGGAGTGAAGGGAGTGAAGTGACTGTAATGAGTGTAGTGAGTGTAAGGAGTGTAAGGAGTGTAAGGAGTGTATGGAGTGAAGGGAGTGAAGGGAGTGAAGGGAGTGTAAGGAGTGAAGGGAGTGAAGGGAGTGAAGGGAGTGAAGGGAGTGTAGGGAGTGTAGGGAGTGTAGGGAGTGAAGGGAGTGTAAAGAGTGTAGGTAGTGAAGGGAGTGAAGGGAGTGATGGAGTGTGAGGAGTGAAGGGAGTGAAGGGAGTGAAGGGAGTGTAGGGGAGGTAAGGAGTGAAGGGAGTGTATGGAGTGAAGGGAGTGTAAGTAGTGAAGGGAGTGAAGGGAGTGTAGGGAGTGTAGGGAGTGTAGGGAGTGAAGGGAGTGTAAGGAGTGTATGGAGTGAAGGGAGTGAAGGGAGTGAAGGGAGTAAAGGGAGTGTAAGGGGTGAAGGGAGTGTAGGGAGTGTAGGGAGTGTAGGGAGTGAAGGGAGTGTAGGGAGTGAAGGGAGTGTAGGGAGTGTAAGGAGTGAAGGGAGTGTAGGGAGTGTAAGGAGTGAAGGGAGTGAAGGGAGTGTAAAGAGTGAAGGGGAGTGAAGGGAGTGAAGGGAGTGTAAGGAGTGTAGGGAGTGAAGGGAGTGAAGGGAGTGTAAGGAGTGAAGGGAGTGAGGGGAGTGTAAGGAGTGTAGGGAGTATAGGGAGGTGAAGGGAGTGAAGGGAGTGTAAGAGTGTAGGTAGTGAAGGGAGTGAAGGGAGTGTAAGGAGTGAAGGGAGTGAAGGGAGTGAAGGGAGTGTAGGGGAGGTAAGGAGTGAAGGGAGTGTAAGGAGTGAAGGGAGTGTAAGGAGTGTAGGGAGTGTAGGGAGTTGTAGGGAGTGTAGGGAGTGTAAGGAGTGTAGGGAGTGAAGGGAGTGTAAAGAGTGTAGGTAGTGAAGGGAGTGAAGGGAGTGTAAGGAGTGAAGGGAGTGAAGGGAGTGAAGGGAGTGTAGGGGAGGTAAGGAGTGAAGGGAGTGTAAGGAGTGAAGGGAGTGTAAGTAGTGAAGGGAGTGAAGGGAGTGTAGGGAGTGTAGGGAGTGAAGGGAGTGTAAGGAGTGTAGGGAGTGAAGGGAGTGAAGGAGTGTAGGGAGTGTAGGTAGTGAAGGGAGTGAAGGAGTGTAGGGAGTGTAAGGAGTGTAGGGAGTGAAGGGAGTGAAGGGAGTGTAAGGGGTGAAGGGAGTGAAGGGAGTGTAGGGAGTGTAGGGAGTGTAGGGAGTGTAGGGAGTGTAGGGAGTGTAGGGAGTGAAGGGAGTGAAGGGAGTGTAAAGAGTGTAGGTAGTGAAGGGAGTGAAGGGAGTGTAAGGAGTGAAGGGAGTGAAGGGAGTGAAGGGAGTGTAGGGGAGGTAAGGAGTGAAGGAGTGTAAGGAGTGAAGGGAGTGTAAGTAGTGAAGGGAGTGAAGGAGTGTAGGGAGTGTAGGGGTGAAGGGACGTGTAAGGAGTGTATGGAGTGAAGGGGGTGAAGGGCATGAAGGGAGTAAAGGGAGTGTAAGGGTGAAGGGAGTGTAGGGAGTGTAGGGAGTGTAGGGATTGAAGGGAGTGTAGGGAGTGAAGGGAGTGTAGGGAGTGTAAGGAGTGAGGGAGTGTAGGGAGTGTAAAGAGTGAAGGGAGTGAAGGGAGTAAAGGAGTGTAAGGAGTGTAGGGAGTGAAGGGAGTGAAGGGAGTGTAAGGAGTGAAGGGAGTGAGGGGAGTGTAGGAGTGTAGGGAGTGAAGGGAGTGAAGGGAGTGTAAGGAGTGAAGGGAGTGAAGGGAGTGTAAGGAGTGTAGGGAGTGAGGGAGTGAAAGGAGTGTAGGGGGTGTAGGGGGTGTAGGGAGTGTAATGAGTGTAAGGAGTGTAGGGAGTGAAGGGAGTGTAAGGAGTGAAGGGAGTGAAGGGAGTGAAGGGAGTGAAGGGAGTGAAGGGAGTGTAAGGAGTGTAGGGAGTGAAGGGAGTGAAAGGAGTGTAGGGGTGTAGGTAGTGAAGGGAGTGTAAGGAGTGTAGGGAGTGTAAGGAGTGTAGGGAGTGAAGGGAGTGAAGGGAGTGTAAGGGGTGAAGGGGGTGAAGGGAGTGTAAGGAGTGTAGGGAGTGTAGGGAGTGTAGGGAGTGTAGGGAGTGTAAGGAGTGTAGGGAGTGAAGGGAGTGTAAAGAGTGTAGGTAGTGAAGGGAGTGAAGGGAGTGTAAGGAGTGAGGGAGTGAAGGGAGTGTAAGGAGTGTAGGGAGTGAAGGGAGTGAAGGAGTGTAAGGAGTGAAGGGAGTGAAGGGAGTGTAAGGAGAGTAGGGAGTGTAGGGAGCGAAGGGAGTGAAGGGAGTGTAGGGAGTGAAGGGAGTGAAGGCAGTGTAAGGAGTGAAGGGATTGAAGGGAGTGTAAGGAGTGTAGTGAGTGTAGGGAGTGAAGGGAGTGAAAGGAGTGTAGGGAGTGTAGGGAGTGTAAGGAGTGTAGGGAGTGTAGGGAGTGTAGGGAGTGTAAGGAGTGTAGGGAGTGAAGGGAGTAAAGGGAGTGTAGGGGAGTGTAAGTAGTGAAGGGAGTGAAGGGGAGTGTAGTGAGTGTAGGAGTGAAGGGAGTGTAAGGAGTGTAGGGAGTGAAGGGAGTGAAGGGAGTGTAAGGGGTGAAGGGAGTGTAGGGAGTGTAGGGAGTGAAGGATTGAAGGGTGTGTAAGGAGTGTAGTGAGTGTAGGGAGTGAAGGGAGTGAAAGGAGTGTAGGGAGTGTAGGGAGTGTAGGAGTGTAGGGAGTGTAGGGAGTGTAGGGAGTGTAGGGAGTGTAAGGAGTGTAGGGAGTGAAGGGAGTGAAGGGAGTGTAGGGAGTGTAAGTAGTGAAGGGAGTGAAGGAGTGTAGGGAGTGTAGGGAGTGAAGGGAGTGTAAGGAGTGTAGGGAGTGAAGGAGTGAAGGGAGTGTAAGGGGTGAAGGGAGTGTAGGGAGTGTAGGAGTGTAGGGAGTGTAAGGGAGTGTAGGGAGTGAAGGGAGTGTAGGAGTGTAAGGAGTGAAGGGAGTGTAGGGAGTGTAAGGAGTGAAGGGAGTGAAGGGAGTGTAAAGAGTGAAGGGAGTGAAGGGAGTGTAGGAGTGAAGTGAGTGAAGGGAGTGTAAGGAGTGTAGGGAGTGTAAGGAGTGAAGGTAGTGTAAGGAGTGAAGGGACTGTAGGGAGTGAAGGGAGTGAAGGGAATGTAAGGAGTGTAGGGAGTGTAAGCAGTGTAGGGAGTGTAAGGAGTGTAGGGAGTGTAGGGGTGTAGGGAGTGTAAGGAGTGAAGGGAGTGTAAGGAGTGACGGGATTGTAGGGAGTGTTGGGAGTTAAGGGAGTGAAATGAGTGTAGGGAGTGAAAGGAGTGAAGGGAGTGTAAGGAGTGTAGGGAGTGTAAGGAGTGTAAGGAGTGTAAGGAGTGTATGGAGTGAAGGGAGTGAAGGGTGTGAAGGGAGTGTAAGGAGTGAAGGGAGTGAAGGGAGTGAAGGGAGTGAAGGGAGTGAAGGGAGTGAAGGGAGTGAAGCGACTGTAATGAGTGTAGTGAGTGTAAGGAGTGTAAGGAGTGTAAGGAGTGTATGGAGTGAAGGGAGTGAAGGGAGTGAGGGAGTGTAAGGAGTGAAGGGAGTGAAGGGAGTGAAGGGAGTGTAGGGAGTGTAGGGAGTGAAGGGAGTGAAGGGAGTGTAAAGAATGTAGGTAGTGAAGGGAGTGAAGGGAGTGAATGGAGTGTGAGGAGTGAAGGGAGTGAAGGGAGTGAAGGGAGTGTAGGGGAGGTAAGGAGTGAAGGGAGTGTATGGAGTGAAGGGAGTGTAAGTAGTGAAGGGAGTGAAGGGAGTGTAGGGAGTGTAGGGAGTGAAGGGAGTGTAAGGAGTGTATGGAGTGAAGGGAGTGAAGGGAGTGAAGGGAGTAAAGGGAGTGTAAGGGGTGAAGGGAGTGTAGGGGAGTGTAGGGAGTGGTAGGGAGTGAAGGGAGTGTAGGGAGTGAAGGGAGTGTAGGGAGTGTAAGGAGTGAAGGGAGTGTAGGGAGTGTAAGGAGTGAAGGGAGTGAAGGGAGTGTAAAGAGTGAAGGGAGTGAAGGGAGTGAAGGGAGTGTAAGGAGTGTAGGGAGTGAAGGAGTGAAGGGAGTGTAAGGAGTGAAGGGAGTGAGGGGAGTGTAAGGAGTGTAGGGAGTATAGGGAGTGAAGGGAGTGAAGGGAGTGTAAAGAGTGTAGGTAGTGAAGGGAGTGAAGGGAGTGTAAGGAGTGAAGGAGTGAAGGGAGTGAAGGGAGTGTAGGGGAGGTAAGGAGTGAAGGGAGTGTAAGGAGTGAAGGGAGTGTAAGGAGTGTAGGGAGTGTAGGGAGTGTAGGGAGTGTAGGGAGTGTAAGGAGTGTAGGGAGTGAAGGGAGTGTAAAGAGTGTAGGTAGTGAGGGAGTGAAGGGAGTGTAAGGAGTGAGGGAGTGAAGGGAGTGAAGGGAGTGAAGGGAGTGTAGGGGAGGTAAGGAGTGAAGGGAGTGTAAGGAGTGAAGGGAGTGTAAGTAGTGAAGGGAGTGAAGGGAGTGTAGGGAGTGTAGGGAAGTGAAGGGAGTGTAAGGAGTGTAGGAGTGAAGGGAGTGAAAGGAGTGTAGGGAGTGTAGGTAGTGAAGGGAGTGAAGGAGTGTAGGGAGTGTAAGGAGTGTAGGGAGTGAAGGGAGTGAAGGGAGTGTAAGGGAGTGAAGGGAGTGAAGGGAGTGTAGGGAGTGTAGGTAGTTGTAGGGAGTGTAGGGAGTGTAGGGAGTGTAGGGAGTGAAGGGAGTGAAGGGAGTGTAAAGAGTGTAGGTAGTGAAGGGAGTGAAGGGAGTGTAAGGAGTGAAGGGAGTGAAGGGAGTGAAGGGAGTGTAGGGGAGGTAAGGAGTGAAGGGAGTGTAAGGAGTGAAGGGAGTGTAAGTAGTGAAGGGAGTGAAGGGAGTGTAGGGAGTGTAGGGGGTGAAGGGAGTGTAAGGAGTGTATGGAGTGAAGGGGGTGAAGGGCATGAAGGGAGTAAGGGAGTGTAAGGGGTGAAGGGAGTGTAGGGAGTGTAGGGAGTGTAGGGATTGAAGGGAGTGTAGGGAGTGAAGGGAGTGTAGGGAGTGTAAGGAGTGAAGGGAGTGTAGGGAGTGTAAGAGTGAAGGGAGTGAAGGGAGTAAAGGGAGTGTAAGGAGTGTAGGGAGTGAAGGGAGTGAAGGAGTGTAAGGAGTGAGGGAGTGAGGGGAGTGTAAGGAGTGTAGGGAGTGAAGGGAGTGAAGGGAGTGTAAGGAGTGAAGGGAGTGAAGGGAGGTGTAAGGAGTGTAGGGAGTGAAGGGAGTGAAAGGAGTGTAGGGAGTGTAGGGGGTGTAGGGAGTGTAATGAGTGTAAGGAGTGTATGGAGTGAGGGAGTGTAAGGAGTGAAGGGAGTGAAGGGAGTGAAGGGAGTGAAGGGAGTGTAAGAGTGTAGGGAGTGAAGGGAGTGAAAGGAGTGTAGGGAGTGTAGGTAGTGAAGGGAGTGAAGGAGTGTAGGGAGTGTAAGGAGTGTAGGGAGTGAAGGGAGTGAAGGGAGTGTAAGGGGTGAAGGGGGTGAAGGGAGTGTAAGGAGTGTAGGGAGTGTAGGGAGTGTAGGGAGTGTAGGGAGTGTAAGAGTGTAGGGAGTGAAGGGAGTGTAAGAGTGTAGGTAGTGAAGGGAGTGAAGGGGTGTAAGGAGTGAAGGGAGTGAAGGGAGTGAAGGGAGTGTAGGGGAGGTAAGGAGTTGAGGGAGTGTAAGGAGTGAAGGGAGTGTAAGTAGTGAAGGGAGTGAAGGGAGTGTAGGGAGTGTAGGGAGTGAAGGGGAGTGTAAGGAGTGTATGGAGTGATGGGAGTGAAGGGAGTGAGGGTGTAAGGGAGTGTAAGGGGTGAAGGGAGTGTAGGGAGTGTAGGAGTGTAGGGAGTGAAGGGAGTGTAGGGAGTGAAGGGAGGTGTAGGGAGTGTAGGAGTTGAAGGGAGTGCAGGGAGTGTAAGGAGTGAAGGGAGTGAAGGGGTGTAAGAGTGAAGGGAGTGAAGGGGGTGAAGGGAGTGTAAGGAGTGTAGGGAGGTGAAGGGAGTGAAGGGAGTGTAGGAGTGAAGGGAGTGAGGGGAGTGTAAGGAGTGTAGGGAGTGTAAGGAGTGTAGGGAGTGAAGGGAGTGAAGGGAGTGTAAGGAGTGAAGGGAGTGAAGGGAGTGTAAGGAGTGTAGGGAGTGAAGGGAGTGAAAGGAGTGTAAGGAGTGTAGGGAGTGAAGGGAGTGAAAGGAGTGTGGGAGTGTAGGTAGTGAAGGGAGTGAAGGGAGTGTAGGGAGTGTAAGGAGTGTAGGGAGTGAAGGGAGTGAAGGGGGTAAGGGGTGAGGGAGTGAAGGGAGTGTAAGGAGTGTTGGGAGTGTAGGGAGTGTAGGGAGTGTAGGGAGTGTAAGGAGTGTAGGGAGTGAAGGGAGTGAGGGAGTGTAATAGTGTAGGTAGTGAGGGAGTGAAGGGAGTGTAAGGAGTGAAGGGAGTGAGGGAGTGAAGGGAGTGTAGGGGAGGTAAGGAGTGAAGGGAGTGTATGGAGTGAAGGGAGTGTAAGTAGTGAAGGGAGTGAAGGGAGTGTAGGGAGTGTAGGGAGTGAAGGGAGTGTAAGGAGTGTATGGAGTGAAGGGGGTGAAGGGCATGAAGGGAGTAAAGGGAGTGTAAGGGGTGAAGGGAGTGTAGGGAGTGTAGGAGTGTAGGGAGTGAAGGGAGTGAAGGGAGTGAAGTGGTGTAGGGAGTGTAAGGAGTGAAGGGAGTGTAGGGGAGTGTAAGGAGTGTAGGGAGTGAAGGGAGTGTAAGAGTGAAGGGAGTTGAAGGTAGTGTAAGGAGTGTTGGGAGTGATGGGAGTGAAGGGAGTGTAAGGAGTGAAGGGAGTGAGGGAGTGTAAGGAGTGTTGGGAGTGAAGGGAGTGAAGGGAGTGTAGGGAGTGTAGGGAGTGAGGGAGTGTAGGGAGTGAAGGGAGTGTAGGGAGTGTAAGGAGTGAGGGAGTGTAGGGAGTGTAAGGAGTGTAGGGAGTGAAGGGAGTGTAAGAGTGAAGGGAGTGAAGGGGAGTGTAAGGAGTGTAGGGAGTGAAGGGAGTGAAGGGAGTGTAAGGAGTGAAGGGAGTGAGGGGAGTGTAAGGAGTGTAGGGAGTGTAAGGAGTGTAGGGAGTGAAGGGAATGAAGGGAGTGTAAGGAGTGAAGGGAGTGAAGGGAGTGTAAGGAGTGTAGGGAGTGAAGGGAGTGAAAGGAGTGTAGGGAGTGTAGGGGGTGTAGGGAGTGTAATGAGTGTAAGGAGTGTAGGGAGTGAAGGGAGTGAAGGGAGTGTAGGGAGTGTAGGGAGTGAAGGGAGTGTAAGGAGTGTAGGGAGTGAAGGGAGTGAAAGGAGTGTAGGGAGTGAAGGGAGTGAAGGGAGTGTAGGGAGTGAAGGGAGTGTAGGGAGTGAAGGGAGTGTAGGGAGTGAAGGGAGTGAAGAGAGTGAAACGAGTGAAGGGAGTGTAGGGAGTGAAGGGAGTGAAGGGAGTGAAGGGAATGTAGGGAGTGAAGGGAGTGTAAGGAGTGAAGGGAGTGAAGGGAATGAAGGGAGTGAAGGGAGTGTAAGGAGTGTAGGGAGTGAAGGGAGTGAAAGTAGTGTAGGGAGTGAAGGGGTGTAGGGAGTGAAGGAGTGAAGGAGTGAGGGAATGTAGGGAGTGAAGGGAGTGTAAGGAGTGAAGGGAGTGAGGGGAGTGAAGGGAGTGTAAGGAGTGTAGGGAGTGAAGGGGAGTGAAAGGAGTGTAGGGAGTGTAGGTAGTGAAGGGAGTGAAAGGAGTGTAGGGTGTGTAAGGAGTGTGGGGAGTGAAGGGAGTGAAGGGAGTGTAAGGGGTAAAGGGAGTGAGGGAGTGTAAGGAGTGTAGGGAGTGTAGGGAGTGTAGGGAGTGTAGGGAGTGTAGGGAGTGTAAGGAGTGTAGGGTGTGTAGGGAGTGTAAGGAGTGTAGGGAGTGAAGGGAGTGAAGGGAGTGTAGGGAGTGTAAGTAGTGAAGGGAGTGAAGGGAGTGTAGGAGTGTAGGGAGTGAAGGGAGTGTAAGGAGTGTAGGGAGTGAAGGGAGTGAAGGGAGTGTAAGGGGTGAAGGGAGTGTAGGGAGTGTTGGGTGTGTAGGGGTGAAGGGATGTAGGGAGTAAAGGGAGTGTAGGGAGTGTAAGGAGTGTAGGGAGTGTAGGGAGTGTAAGGAGTGAAGGTGTGAAGGGAGTGTAAAGAGTGAAGGGTGTGAAGGGAGTGTAAGGAGTGAAGGGAGTGTAGGGAGTGTAAGGAGTGTAGGGAGTGTAAGGAGTGAAGGTAGTGTAAGGAGTGAAGGGACTGTAGGGAGTGAAGGGAGTGAAGGGCATGTAAGGAGTGTAGGGAGTGTAAGCAGTGTAGGGAGTGTATGGAGTGAAGGGAGTGTAAGGAGTGAAGGGAGTGAAGGGAGTGTAAGGAGTGTAGGGAGTGAAGGGAGTGAAGGGAGTGTAAGGAGTGAAGGGAGTGAAGGGAGTGTAAGGAGAGTAGGGAGTGTAGGGAGCGAAGGGAGTGAAGGGAGTGTAGGGAGTGAAGGGAGTGAAGGCAGTGTAAGGAGGGAAGGGATTGAAGGGAGTGTAAGGAGTGTAGTGAGTGTAGGGAGTGAAGGGAGTTAAAGGAGTGTAGGGAGTGTAGGGAGTGTAAGGAGTGTAGGGAGTGTAGGGAGTGTAGGGAGTGTAAGGAGTGTAGGGAGTGAAGGGAGTGAAGGAGTGTAGGGAGTGTAAGTAGTGAAGGGAGTGAAGGGAGTGTAGGGAGTGTAGGGAGTGAAGGGAGTGTAAGGAGTGTAGGGAGTGAAGGGAGTGAAGGGAGTGTAAGGGGGTGAAGGGAGTGTAGGGAGTGTAGGGAGTGTAGGGAGTGAAGGGATTTGAAGGGAGTGTAAGGAGTGTAGTGAGTGTAGGGAGTGAAGGGAGTGAAAGGAGTGTAGGGAGTGTAGGGAGTGTAAGGAGTGTAGGGAGTGTAGGGAGTGTAGGGAGTGTAGGGAGTGTAAGGAGTGTAGGGAGTGAAGGGAGTGAAGGGGGAGGGGTGTAGGGAGTGTAAGTAGTGAAGGGAGTGAAGGGAGTGTAGGGAGTGTAGGGAGTGAAGGGAGTGTAGGGAGTGTAGGGAGTGAAGGGAGTGTAGGGAGTGAAGGGAGTGTAGGGAGTGTAGGAGTGAAGGGAGTGTAGGGAGTGTAAGGAGTGAAGGGAGTGAAGGAGTGTAAAGAGTGAAGGGAGTGAAGGGAGTGTAAGGAGTGAAGTGTGAGTGAAGGGAGTGTAAGGAGTGTAGGGAGTGTAAGGAGTGAAGGTAGTGTAAGGAGTGAAGGGACTGTAGGGAGTGAAGGGAGTGAAGGGAATGTAAGGAGTGTAGGGAGTGTAAGCAGTGTAGGGAGTGTAAGGAGTGTAGGGAGTGAAGGGAGTGAAGGGACTGTAGGGAGTGTAGGGAGTGAAGGGAGTGTAAGGAGTGAAGGAGTGAAGGGAGTGTAAGGAGTGTAGGGAGTGAAGGAGTGAAGGGAGTGTAAGGAGTGAAGGGAGTGAAGGGAGTGTAAGGAGAGTAGGGAGTGTAGGGAGCGAAGGGAGTGAAGTGAGTGTAGGAGTGAAGGGAGTGAAGGCAGTGTAAGGAGGTGAAGGGAGTGAAGGGAGTGTAAGGAGTGTAGTGAGTGTAAGGAGTTTAGGGGTAGAGTGTAGGGAGTGTAGGGAGTGAAGGGAATGAAGGGAGTGTAAGGAGTGTAGTGAGAGTAAGGAGTGTAAGGAGTTTAAGGAGTGTAAGGAGTGTAAGGAGTGTAGGGAGTGTAGGGAGTGTAGGGAGTGTAAGGAGTGAAGGGAGTGAAGGGAGTGTAAGGAGTTGTAGGGAGTGAAGGGAGTGAAGGGAGTGTAAGGAGTGAAGGGATTGAAGGGAGTGTAAGGAGTGTAGTGAGTGTAGGGAGTGAAGGGAGTGAAGGGAGTGTAAAGAGTGAAGGGGAGTGAAGGGAGTGTAAGGAGTGAAGGGAGTGAAGGGAGTGTAAGAGTGTAGGGAGTGTAAGGAGTGAAGGTAGTGTAAGGAGTGAAGGGACTGTAGGGAGTGAAGGGAGTGAAGGGCATGTAAGGAGTGTAGGGAGTGTAAGCAGTTTAGGGAGTGTAAGGAGTGTAGGGAGTGAAGGAGTGTAAGGAGTGAAGGGAGTGAAGGGAGTGTAAGGAGTGTAGGGAGTGAAGGGAGTGAAGGGAGTGTAAGAAGTGAAGGGAGTGAAGGGAGTGTAAGGAGAGTAGGGAGTGTAGGGAGCGAAGGGAGTGAAGGGAGTGTAGGGAGTGAAGGGAGTGAAGGCAGTGTAAGGAGTGAAGGGATTGAAGGGAGTGTAAGGAGTGTAGTGAGTGTAGGGAGTGAAGGGAGTTAAAGGAGTGTAGGGAGTGTAGGGAGTGTAAGGAGTGTAGGGAGTGTAGGGAGTGTAGGGAGTGTAAGGAGTGTAGGGAGTGAAGGGAGTGAAGGGAGTGTAGGGAGTGTAAGTAGTGAAGGGAGTGAAGGGAGTGTAGGGAGTGTAGGGAGTGAAGGGAGTGTAAGGAGTGTAGGGAGTGAAGGGAGTGAAGGGAGTGTAAGGGGTGAAGGGAGTGTAGGGAGTGTAGGGAGTGTAGGGAGTGAAGGGATTGAAGGGAGTGTAAGGAGTGTAGTGAGTGTAGGGAGTGAAGGGAGTTGAAAGGAGTGTAGGGAGTGTAGGGAGTGTAAGGAGTGTTAGGGAGTGTAGGGAGTGTAGGGAGTGTAGGGAGTGTAAGGAGTGTAGGGAGTGAAGGAGTGAAGGAGTGTGTGGGAGTGTAAGTAGTGAAGGAGTGAAGGGAGTGTAGGGAGTGTAGGGAGTGAAGGGAGTGTAGGGAGTGTAGGGAGTGAAGGGAGTGTAGGGAGTGAAGGGAGTGTAGGGAGTGTAAGGAGTGAAGGGAGTGTAGGGAGTGTAAGGAGTGAAGGGAGTGAAGGGAGTGTAAAGAGTGAAGGGAGTGAAGGGAGTGTAAGGAGTGAAGTGAGTGAAGGGAGTGGTAAGGAGTGTAGGGAGTGTAAGGAGTGAAGGTAGTGTAAGGAGTGAAGGGACTGTAGGGAGTGAAGGGAGTGAAGGGAATGTAAGGAGTGTAGGGAGTGTAAGCAGTGTAGGGAGTGTAAGGAGTGTAGGGAGTGAAGGGAGTGAAGGGGACTGTAGGGAGTGTAGGGAGTGAAGGGAGTGTAAGGAGTGAAGGGAGTGAAGGGAGTGTAAGGAGTGTAGGGAGTGAAGGGAGTGAAGGGAGTGTAAGGAGTGAAGGGAGTGAAGGGAGTGTAAGGAGAGTAGGGAGTGTAGGGAGCGAAGGGAGTGAAGTGAGTGTAGGGAGTGAAGGGAGTGAAGGCAGTGTAAGGAGTGAAGGGAGTGAAGGGAGTGTAAGGAGTGTAGTGAGTGTAAGGAGATTTAGGGAGTGTAGGGAGTGTAGGGAGTGAAGGGAATGAAGGGAGTGTAAGGAGTGTAGTGAGAAGGAGTTTTAAGGAGTTTAAGGAGTGTAAGGAGTGTAAGGAGTGTAGGGAGTGTAGGGAGTGTAGGGAGTGTAAGGAGTGAAGGGAGTGAAGGGAGTGTAAGGAGTGTAGGGAGTGAAGGGAGTGAAGGGAGTGTAAGGAGTGAAGGGATTGAAGGGAGTGTAAGGAGTGTAGTGAGTGTAGGGAGTGAAGGGAGTGAAGGGAGTGTAAAGAGTGAAGGGAGTGAAGGGAGTGTAAGGAGTGAAGGGAGTGAAGGGAGTGTAAGGAGTGTAGGGAGTGTAAGGAGTGAAGGTAGTGTAAGGAGTGAAGGGACTGTAGGGAGTGAAGGGAGTGAAGGGCATGTAAGGAGTGTAGGGAGTGTAAGCAGTTTAGGGAGTGTAAGGAGTGTAGGGAGTGAAGGGAGTGTAAGGAGTGAAGGGAGTGAAGGGAGTGTAAGGAGTGTAGGGAGTGAAGGGAGTGAAGGGAGTGTAAGAAGTGAAGGGAGTGAAGGGAGTGTAAGGAGAGTAGGGAGTGTAGGGAGCGAAGGGAGTGAAGGGAGTGTAGGGAGTGAAGGGAGTGAAGGCAGTGTAAGGAGTGAAGGGATTGAAGGGAGTGTAAGGAGTGTAGTGAGTGTAGGGAGTGAAGGGAGTGAAAGGAGTGTAGGGAGTGTAGGGAGTGTAAGGAGTGTAGGGAGTGTAGGGAGTGTAGGGAGTGTAAGGAGTGTAGGGAGTGAAGGGAGTGAAGGGAGTGTAGGGAGTGTAAGTAGTGAAGGGAGTGAAGGGAGTGTAGGGAGTGTAGGGAGTGAAGGGAGTGTAAGGAGTGTAGGGAGTGAAGGGAGTGAAGGGAGTGTAAGGGGTGAAGGGAGTGTAGGGAGTGTAGGGAGTGTAGGGAGTGAAGGGATTGAAGGGAGTGTAAGGAGTGTAGTGAGTGTAGGGAGTGAAGGGAGTGAAAGGAGTGTAGGGAGTGTAGGGAGTGTAAGGAGTGTAGGGAGTGTAGGGAGTGTAGGGAGTGTAGGGAGTGTAGGGAGTGTAAGGAGTGTAGGGAGTGAAGGGAGTGAAGGGAGTGTAGGGAGTGTAAGTAGTGAAGGGAGTGAAGGGAGTGTAGGGAGTGTAGGGAGTGAAGGGAGTGTAAGGAGTGTAGGGAGTGAAGGGAGTGAAGGGAGTGTAAGGGGTGAAGGGAGTGTAGGGAGTGTAGGGAGTGTAGGGAGTGAAGGGAGTGTAGGGAGTGAAGGGAGTGTAGGGAGTGTAAGGAGTGAAGGGAGTGTAGGGAGTGTAAGGAGTGAAGGGAGTGAAGGGAGTGTAAAGAGTGAAGGGAGTGAAGGGAGTGTAAGGAGTGAAGTGAGTGAAGGGAGTGTAAGGAGTGTAGGGAGTATAAGGAGTGAAGGTAGTGTAAGGAGTGAAGGGACTGTAAGGAGTGAAGGGAGTGAAGGGAATGTAAGGAGTGTAGGGAGTGTAAGCAGTGTAGGGAGTGTAAGGAGTGTAGGGAGGGAAGGGAGTGAAGGGACTGTAGGGAGTGTAGGGAGTGAAGGGAGTGTAAGGAGTGAAGGGAGTGAAGGGAGTGTAAGGAGTGTAGGGAGTGAAGGGAGTGAAGGGAGTGTAAGGAGTGAAGGGAGTGAAGGGAGTGTAAGGAGAGTAGGGAGTGTAGGGAGCGAAGGGAGTGAAGTGAGTGTAGGGAGTGAAGGGAGTGAAGGCAGTGTAAGGAGTGAAGGGAGTGAAGGGAGTGTAAGGAGTGTAGTGAGTGTAAGGAGTTTAGGGAGTGTAGGGAGTGTAGGGAGTGAAGGGAGTGAAGGGAGTGTAAGGAGTGTAGTGAGAGTAAGGAGTGTAAGGAGTTTAAGGAGTGTAAGGAGTGTAAGGAGTGTAGGGAGTGTAGGGAGTGTAAGGAGTGAAGGGAGTGAAGGGAGTGTAAGGAGTGTAGGGAGTGAAGGGAGTGAAGGGAGTGTAAGGAGTGAAGGGATTGAAGGGAGTGTAAGGAGTGTAGTGAGTGTAGGGAGTGAAGGGAGTGAAAGGAGTGAAGGGAGTGTAGGGAGTGAAGGGAGTGAAGGGAGTGTAAGGAGTGAAGGGAGTGAAGGGAGTTTAAGGAGTGAAGGGAGTGAAGGGAGTGTAAGGAGTGTAGTGAGTGTAAGGAGTGTAGGGAGTGTAAGGAGTGTAGGGGGTGTAGGGAGTGAAGGGAGTGAAGGGAGTGTAAGGAGTGAAGGGAGTGAAGGGAGTGTAAGGAGTGTAGGGAGTGTAAGGAGTGAAGGGAGTGTAGGGAGTGTAGGGAGTGTAGGGAGTGTAGGGAGTGTAGGGAGTGTAGGGAGTGTAAGGAGTGAAGGGAGTGTAAGGAGTGAAGGGAGTGTAGGGAGTGAAGGGAGTGAAGGGAGTGTAAGGAGTGAAGGGAGTGAAGGGAGTGTAAGGAGTGAAGGGAGTGAAGGGAGTGTAAGGAGTGAAGGGAGTGAAGGGAGTGAAGGGAGTGTAAGGAGTGTAGGGAGTGTAGGGAGTGTAGGGAGTGTAGGGAGTGTAAGGAGTGAAGGGAGTGAAGGGAGTGTAAGGAGTGAAGGGAGTGAAGGGAGTGTAAGGAGTGTAGTGAGTGTAAGGAGTTTAGGGAGTGTAGGGAGTGTAGGGAGTGAAGGGAGTGAAGGGAGTGTAAGGAGTGTAGTGAGAGTAAGGAGTGTAAGGAGTTTAAGGAGTGTAAGGAGTGTAAGGAGTGTAGGGAGTGTAGGGAGTGTAAGGAGTGAAGGGATTGAAGGGAGTGTAAGGAGTGTAGTGAGTGTAAGGAGTGTAGGGACTCTAAGGAGTGTAGGGAGTGTAGGGAGTGAAGGGAGTGAAGGGAGTGTAATGAGTGAAGGGAGTGAAGGGATTGTAAGAAGTGTAGGGAGTGTAAGGAGTGAAGGGAGTGTAGGGAGTGTAGGGAGTGAAGGGAGTGAAAGGAGTGTACGGAGTGTAAGGAGTGTAGGGAGTGTAGGGAGTGAAGGGAGTGTAGGGAGTGTAGGGAGTGTAAGGAGTGAAGGGAGTGTAAGGAGTGAAGGGAGTGTAGGGAGTGTTGGGAGTTAAGGGAGTGAAATGAGTGTAGGGAGTGAAAGGAGTGAAGGGAGTGTAAGGAGTGTAGGGAGTGTAAGGAGTGTAAGGAGTGTAAGGAGTGTAAGGAGTGAAGGGAGTGAAGGGAGTGAAGGGAGTGTAAGGAGTGAAGGGAGTGAAGGGAGTGAAGGGAGTGTAGGGAGTGAAGGGAGTGTAAGAAGTGTAGTGAGTGTAAGGAGTGTAAGGAGTTTAAGGAGTGTAAGGATTGTAAGGAGTGTAGGGAGTGTAGGGAGTGAAAGGAGTGAAGGGAGTGAAGGGAGTGTAGGAAGTGAAGGGAATGAAGGGAGTGAAGCGAGTGTAAGGAGTGTAGTGAGTGTAAGGAGTGTAATGAGTTTAAGGAGTGTAAGGAGTGTAAGGAGTGTAGGGAGTGTAGGGAGTGAAGGGAGTGAAGGGAGTGTAAGGAGTGAAGGGAGTGAAGGGAGTGTAGGGAGTGTAAGGAGAGAAGGGAATGTAAGGAGTAAGGAGTGTAGTGAGTGTAAGGAGTGTAGGGAGTGTAAGGAGTGTATGGAGTGTAGGGAGTGTAGGGAGTGAAGGGAGTGTAAGGAGTGTAGGGAATGTAGGGAGTGAAGGGAGTGAAAGGAGTGAAGGGAGTGAAGGGAGTGAAGGGAGTGAAGGGAGTGAAGGGGGTGAAAGGAGTGAAGGGAGTGTAGGGAGTAAAGGGAGTAAAGGGAGTGTAGGGAGTGAAGGGAGTGTAAGGAGTGTAGGGAGTGTAGGGAGTGAAGGGAGTAAAGGGAGTGTAAGGAGTGTAGGGAGTGAAGGGAGTGAAGGGAGTGTAAGGAGTTAAGGGAGTGAAGGGAGTGTAAGGAGTGTAGGGAGTGTAAGGAGTGTAGGGAGTGTAGGGAGTGTAGGGAGTAAATGGAGTAAAGGGAGTGTAGGGAGTGAAGGGAGTGTAAGGAGTGTAGGGAGTGTAGGGAGTGAAGGGAGTAAAGGGAGTGTAAGGAGTGTAGGGAGTGAAGGGAGTGAAGGGAGTGTAAGGAGTTAAGGGAGTGAAGGGAGTGTAAGGAGTGTAGGGAGTGTAGGGAGTGAAGGGAGTGTAAGGAGCTATGGGAGTGTAGGGAGTGTAGGGAGTGAAGGGAGTGAAGGGAGTGTAAGGAGTGTAGGGAGTGAAGGGAGTGTAAGGAGCTATGGGAGTGTAGGGAGTGTAGGGAGTGAAGGGAGTGAAGGGAGTGTAGGGAGTGAAGGGAGTGAAGGGAGTGAAGGGAGTGAAGGGAGTGTAAGGAGTGAAGGGAGTGTAAGGAGTGTAGGGAGTGTAGGGAGTGAAGGGAGTAAAGGGAGTGTAAGGAGTGTAGGGAGTAAAGGGAGTGAAGGGAGTGTAAGGAGTGAAGGGAGTGAAGGGAGTGTAAGGAGTGTAAGGAGTGTAGGGAGTGTAGGGAGTGTAGGGAGTGAAGGGAGTGAAAGGAATGTAGGGAGTGTAAGGAGTGAAGGGAGTGAAGGGAGTGTACGGAGTGTAGGGAGTGTAAGGAGTTACGGGAGTGACGGGAGTGAAAGAGTGTAGGGAGTGTAGGGAGTGAAGGGAGTGAAGGGAGTGAAGGGAGTGTAAGGAGTGAAGGGAGTGTAGGGAGTGTAGGGAGTGAAGGGAGTGTAAGGAGTGAAGGGAGTGAAGGGAGTGTAAGGAGTGTAGGGATTGAAGGGAGTGAAGGGAGTGTAAGGAGTGAAGGGAGTACAGGGAGTGAAGGGAGTACAGGGAGTGTTAGGAGTGTAGGGAGTGAAGGGAGTGAAGGGAGTGTAAGGAGTGAAGGGAGTGAAGGGAGTATAAGGAGTGTAAGTAGTATAGGGAATGTAGGGAGTGTAGGGAGTGTAGGGAGTGTAGGGAGTGTAGGGAGTGTAGGGAGTGTAAGGAGTGTAGGGAGTGAAGGGAGTGAAGGGAGTGTAGGGAGTGAAGGGAGTGAAGGGAGTGAAGGGAGTGTAGGGAGTGAAGGGAGTGAAGGGAGTGTAAGGAGTGAAGGGAGTGAAGGGAGTGTAGGGAGTGTAAGGAGTGTAAGGAGTGTAGGGAGTGTAAGGAGTGTAGGGAGTGTAGGGAGTGTATGGAGTGTAGGGAGTGAAGGGAGTGTAGGGAGTGTAGGGAGTGAAGGGAGTGTAAGGAGTGTAGGGAGTGAAGGGAGTGAAGGGAGTGTAAGGAGTGAAGGGATTGAAGGGAGTGTAAGGAGTGTAGTGAGTGTAGGGAGTGAAGGGAGTGAAAGGAGTGAAGGGAGTGTAGGGAGTGAAGGGAGTGAAGGGAGTGAAGGGAGTGTAAGGAGTGAAGGGAGTGAAGGGAGTTTAAGGAGTGAAGGGAGTGAAGGGAGTGTAAGGAGTGTAGTGAGTGTAAGGAGTGTAGGGAGTGTAAGGAGTGTAGGGGGTGTAGGGAGTGAAGGGAGTGAAGGGAGTGTAAGGAGTGAAGGGAGTGAAGGGAGTGTAAGGAGTGTAGGGAGTGTAAGGAGTGAAGGGAGTGTAGGGAGTGTAGGGAGTGTAGGGAGTGTAGGGAGTGTAGGGAGTGTAGGGAGTGTAAGGAGTGAAGGGAGTGTAAGGAGTGAAGGGAGTGTAGGGAGTGAAGGGAGTGAAGGGAGTGTAAGGAGTGAAGGGAGTGAAGGGAGTGTAAGGAGTGAAGGGAGTGAAGGGAGTGTAAGGAGTGAAGGGAGTGAAGGGAGTGAAGGGAGTGTAAGGAGTTTAGGGAGTGTAGGGAGTGTAGGGAGTGTAGGGAGTGTAAGGAGTGAAGGGAGTGAAGGGAGTGTAAGGAGTGAAGGGAGTGAAGGGAGTGTAAGGAGTGTAGTGAGTGTAAGGAGTTTAGGGAGTGTAGGGAGTGTAGGGAGTGAAGGGAGTGAAGGGAGTGTAAGGAGTGTAGTGAGAGTAAGGAGTGTAAGGAGTTTAAGGAGTGTAAGGAGTGTAAGGAGTGTAGGGAGTGTAGGGAGTGTAAGGAGTGAAGGGATTGAAGGGAGTGTAAGGAGTGTAGTGAGTGTAAGGAGTGTAGGGACTCTAAGGAGTGTAGGGAGTGTAGGGAGTGTAGGGAGTGAAGGGAGTGAAGGGAGTGAAGGGAGTGTAAGGAGTGAAGGGAGTGAAGGGATTGTAAGAAGTGTAGGGAGTGTAAGGAGTGAAGGGAGTGTAGGGAGTGTAGGGAGTGAAGGGAGTGAAAGGAGTGTACGGAGTGTAAGGAGTGTAGGGAGTGTAGGGAGTGTAGGGAGTGTAGGGAGTGTAAGGAGTGAAGGGAGTGTAAGGAGTGAAGGGAGTGTAGGGAGTGTTGGGAGTTAAGGGAGTGAAATGAGTGTAGGGAGTGAAAGGAGTGAAGGGAGTGTAAGGAGTGTAGGGAGTGTAAGGAGTGTAAGGAGTGTAAGGAGTGTAAGGAGTGTAAGGAGTGAAGGGAGTGAAGGGAGTGAAGGGAGTGTAAGGAGTGAAGGGAGTGAAGGGAGTGAAGGGAGTGTAGGGAGTGAAGGGAGTGAAGGGAGTGAAGCGAGTGTAAGGAGTGTAGTGAGTGTAAGGAGTGTAAGGAGTTTAAGGAGTGTAAGGAGTGTAAGGAGTGTAGGGAGTGTAGGGAGTGAAAGGAGTGAAGGGAGTGAAGGGAGTGTAGGAAGTGAAGGGAATGAAGGGAGTGAAGCGAGTGTAAGGAGTGTAGTGAGTGTAAGGAGTGTAATGAGTTTAAGGAGTGTAAGGAGTGTAAGGAGTGTAGGGAGTGTAGGGAGTGAAGGGAGTGAAGGGAGTGTAAGGAGTGAAGGGAGTGAAGGGAGTGTAGGGAGTGTAAGGAGTGAAGGGAGTGTAAGGAGTAAGGAGTGTAGTGAGTGTAAGGAGTGTAGGGAGTGTAGGGAGTGAAGGGAGTGTAAGGAGTGTAGGGAATGTAGGGAGTGAAGGGAGTGAAAGGAGTGAAGGGAGTGAAGGGAGTGAAGGGAGTGAAGGGAGTGAAGGGGGTGAAAGGAGTGAAGGGAGTGTAGGGAGTAAAGGGAGTAAAGGGAGTGTAGGGAGTGAAGGGAGTGTAAGGAGTGTAGGGAGTGTAGGGAGTGAAGGGAGTAAATGGAGTGTAAGGAGTGTAGGGAGTGAAGGGAGTGAAGGGAGTGTAAGGAGTTAAGGGAGTGAAGGGAGTGTAAGGAGTGTAGGGAGTGTAAGGAGTGTAGGGAGTGTAGGGAGTGTAGGGAGTAAATGGAGTAAAGGGAGTGTAGGGAGTGAAGGGAGTGTAAGGAGTGTAGGGAGTGTAGGGAGTGAAGGGAGTAAAGGGAGTGTAAGGAGTGTAGGGAGTGAAGGGAGTGAAGGGAGTGTAAGGAGTTAAGGGAGTGAAGGGAGTGTAAGGAGTGTAGGGAGTGTAGGGAGTGAAGGGAGTGTAAGGAGCTATGGGAGTGTAGGGAGTGTAGGGAGTGAAGGGAGTGAAGGGAGTGTAAGGAGTGTAGGGAGTGAAGGGAGTGTAAGGAGCTATGGGAGTGTAGGGAGTGTAGGGAGTGAAGGGAGTGAAGGGAGTGTAGGGAGTGAAGGGAGTGAAGGGAGTGAAGGGAGTGAAGGGAGTGTAAGGAGTGAAGGGAGTGTAAGGAGTGTAGGGAGTGTAGGGAGTGAAGGGAGTAAAGGGAGTGCAAGGAGTGTAGGGCGTGAAGGGAGTTAAGGGAGTGTAAGGAGTGAAGGGAGTGAAGGGAGTGTAAGGAGTGTAGGGAGTGAAGGGAGTGAAGGGAGTGTAAGGAGTGAAGGGAGTGAAGGGAGTGTAAGGAGTGTAGGGAGTGAAGGGAGTGAAGGGAGTGTAAGGAGTGTAGGGAGTGAAGGGAGTATAAGGAGTGTAGGGAGTGAAGGGAATGAAAGGAGTGTAGGGAGTGTAGGGAGTGAAGGGAGTGAAGGGAGTGTAAGGAGTGTAGGGAGTGAAGGGAGTGAAGGGAGTGTAAGGAGTGAAGGGAGTGAAGGGAGTGTAAGGAGTGTAGGGAGTGAAGGGAGTGAAAGGAGTGTAGGGAGTGTAGGGAGTGAAGGGAGTAAAGGGAGTGTAGGGAGTGAAGGGAGTTTAAGGAGTGTAGGGAGTGTAGGGGGTGAAGGGAGTAAAGGGAGTGTAGGGAGTGAAGGGAGTGAAGGGAGTGTAAGGAGTTAAGGGAGTGAAGGGAGTGTAAGGAGTGTAGGGAGTGTAAGGAGTGTAGGGAGTGTAGGGAGTGTAGGGAGTGAAGGGAGTGTAAGGAGTGATGGGAGTGTAGGGAGTGTAGGGAGTGAAAGGAGTGAAGGGAGTGTAAGGAGTGAAGGGAGTGAAGGGAGTGTAAGGAGTTTGGGAGTGTAAGGAGTGTAGGGAGTGTAGGGAGTGAAGGGAGTGAAAGGAGTGTAGGGAGTGAAGGGAGTGTAGGGAGTGAAGGGACTGAAGGAAGTGTAAGGAGTGAAGGGAGTGTAAGGAGTGTAGGGAGTGTAGGGAGTGAAGGGAGTAAAGGGAGTGTAAGGAGTGTAGGGAGTAAAGGGAGTGAAGGGAGTGTAAGGAGTGAAGGGAGTGAAGGGAGTGTAAGGAGTGTAAGGAGTGTAGGGAGTGTAGGGAGTGTAGGGAGTGAAGGGAGTGAAAGGAATGTAGGGAGTGTAAGGAGTGAAGGGAGTGAAGGGAGTGTACGGAGTGTAGGGAGTGTAAGGAGTTACGGGAGTGACGGGAGTGAAAGAGTGTAGGGAGTGTAGGGAGTGAAGGGAGTGAAGGGAGTGAAGGGAGTGTAAGGAGTGTAGGGAGTGAAGGGAGTGTAAGGAGTGAAGGGAGTGAAGGGAGTGTAAGGAGTGTAAGGAGTGTAGGGAATGTAGGGAGTGTAGGGAGTGTAGGGAGTGAAGGGAGTGTAAGGAGTGTAAGGAGTGTAGGGAGTGAAGGGAGTGAAGGGATTGTAAGTAGTGAAGGGAGTGAAGGGAGTGTAGGGAGTGTAAGGAGTGTAAGGAGTGTAGGGAGTGTAAGGAGTGAAGGGATTGTAAGTAGTGAAGGGAGTGTAGGGAATGTAGGGAGTGTAAGGAGTGTAGGGGATGTAGGGAGTGTAAGGAGTGTAGGGAGTGAAGGAAGTGAAAGGAGTGTAGGGAGTGTAGGTAGTGAAGGGAGTGAAAGGAGTGTAGGGAGTGTAAGGAGTGTAGGGAGTGAAGGGAGTGTAAGGAGTGAAGGGAGTGTAGGGAGTGTAGGGAATGAAGGGAGTGAAGGGAGTGAAGGGAGTGTAAGGAGTGAAGGGAGTGAAGGGAGTGAAGGGAGTGTAGTAAGTGTAGGGAGTGAAAGGAGTGTAGGGAGTGTAAGGAGTGAATGGAGTGAAGGGAGTGAAGGGAGTGTAAGGAGTGAAGGGAGTGAAGGGAGTGAAGGGAGTGTAAGGAGTGTAAGGAGTGTAGGGAGTGTAGGGAGTGTAAGAAGTGTAGGGAGTGAAGGGAGTGAAAGGAGTGTAGGGAGTGTAGGGAGTGAAGGGAGTGAAAGGAGTGTAGGGAGTGTAAGGAGTGTAGGGAGTTAAGGGAATGAAGGGAGTGAAGGGAGTGAAGGGAGTGTAAGGAGTGAAGGGAGTGAAGGGAGTGTAGGGAGTGTAGGGAGTGAAGGGAGTGTAGGGAGTGAAGGGAGTGAAGGGAGTGTAGGGAGTGTAGGGAGTGAAGGGAGTGTAAGGAGTGTAAGGAGTGTAGGGAGTGAAGGTAGTGAAGGGAGTGAAGGGAGTGTAGGGAGTGTAGGGAGTGAAGGGAGTGTAAGTAGTGAAGGGAGTGAAGGGAGTGTAGGGAGTGTAAGGAGTGTAAGGAGTGTAGGGAGTGTAGGGAGTGAAGGGAGTGAAGGGAGTGAAGGGAGTGTAGGGAGTGTAGGGAGTGAAGGGAGTGTAGGGAGTGTAGGGAGTGAAGGGAGTGTAGGGAGTGAAGGTAGTGAAGGGAGTGTAGGGAGTGTAGGGAGTGAAGGGAGTGTAAGGAGTGTAACGAGTGTAGGGAGTGAAGGGAGTGAAGGGAGTGTAGGGAGTGTAGGGAGTGAAGGGATTATAAGGAGTGTAAGGAGTGAAGGGAGTGAAGGGAGTGAAGGGAGTGAAGGGAGTGTAGGGAGTGTAAGGAGTGTAAGGAGTGTAGGGAGTGTAAGGAGTGTAGGGAGTGAAGGGAGTGAAGGGAGTGTAGGGAGTGAAGGGAGTGAAGGGAGTGAAGGGAGTGTACGGAGTGAAGAGAGTGAAGGGAGTGAAGGGAGTGTAAGTGTGTGTGTGTGTGTGTGTGTGTGTGTGTGTGTGTGTGTGTGTGTGTGTGTGTGTGTGTGTGTGTGTGTGTGTGTGTGTGTGTGTGTGTGTGTGTGTGCATGGGCCCTCAGGTCCTCAAAAGATTATACAGCTGCACCATCGAGAGCATCTTGATTGGCTGTATCACCGCTTGGTATGGCAACTGCTCGGCCTCCGACCGCAAGGCACTACAGAGGGTAGTGCATACGGCCCATCACTGGAGCCGAGCACCCTTCATCCAGGACCTCTATACCAGGTGGTGTCAGAGGAAGGCCCTAAAAATTGTCCAAGACTCCAGCCAGTCACAGTCTGTTCTCTCTGCTACCGAATGGCAAGCGGTACCGGAGCGCCAAGTCTGGGACCAAAGGGCTCCTGAACAACTTTTACTCCAATGCCATAAGACTGCTGAACAGTTAATTAAACGGCTACCCAGACATTCTGCTTTTCACCCCGTACCTACATGTACATAGTACTTCAATCAATCACCTAACCAAACCTACATGTACAGATCATCTCAATCAAACACCCCAACTACCTCGTACACCAGTACACTGATTCATTACCGGTACTCCTTGTATATAACCTATAGCCTCATTATTGTTATTTTGTTGTGCTACTATTTTATTTTGATCTATTTGTTAATTTTATTCCTTTTTAACTCTGCATTGTTGGAAAAGGGCTCGTAAGTAAGCATTTCACGGTAAAGTCTACACTTGTATTCGACGCATTTGACAAAAAAAATATTTGATTTGATTTATGCATAGCTCTGGAAGACTGATGACTAGTGACGTTAATGCAGGACTATAGTTGAGTATGCCCCCTAGTGTGAGTGGGCTCCCGAGTGGCGCAGCGGTCTAAGGCACTGCATCTCAGTGATTGAGGCGTCACTACAGACCCCCCTGGGTTTGATTCCAGGCTGTATCACAACCGGGCCGTGATTGGGAGTCCCAGCGTCGTCCGGGTTTGGCCGGTGTAGGCCGTCATTGTAAATAAGCATTTGTTCTTAACTGACTTGCCTAGTTAAATAAAGGTTAAATAAAATAAAATAAAATGTAAACGCCCCCTAGTGTTAGCTCTACAGTACTACATGTAGATGGCTGCTGAACGTCCTGGTGCATGAACTGGTACTGCAGAGCAGTGTTTCTCAAACCTGGTCTTGGGGACCAAAAGGGGACATTTTAGTTTTTGCCCTAACACTCACACAACGGATTCAAATCAAAGACTTAATGAGGAGTTGATTCGTTGAGTCAAGTGGGTGAGTGCTAGGGCAAAAACTAAAATCTGCACCCCTTAACCCATTTTGAGTCCCCAGGACCAGGATTGAGAAACTGCTGTAGACTAGACCAACTCAGCCATGGATTGTCCTGACACCTTCCTATACAGTTCAGACTGTGGATGTATCTGAAATGGCAACCCTATTTACAGTTCAGACTGTGGATGCATCTGAAATGGCAACCCTATTTCCCAGTTCAGACTGTGGATGCATCTGAAATGGCAACCCTATTTACAGTTCAGACTGTGGATGCATCTGAAATGGCAACCCTATTTCCCAGTTCAGACTGTGGATGCATCTGAAATGGCAACCCTATTTACAGTTCAGACTGTGGATGCATCTGAAATGGCAACCCTATTTACAGTTCAGACTGTGGATGCATCTGAAATGGCAACCCTATTTACAGTTCAGACTGTGGATGCATCTGAAATGGCAACCCTATTTACAGTTCAGACTGTGGATGCATCTGAAATGGCAACCCTATTTACAGTTCAGACTGTGGATGCATCTGAAATGGCAACCCTATTTACAGTTCAGACTGTGGATGCATCTGAAATGGCAACCCTATTTACAGTTCAGACTGTGGATGCATCTGAAATGGCAACCCTATTTACAGTTCAGACTGTGGATGCATCTGAAACCTTTGTTGTCCAGGGATTCCCGCCCAGGCAAACTGGCGACCCAGGGACCCCCATCATATGTTAGCAAAAAATATATATATATACTGTATATATCATGTCTTGTCTTATCATCGAGTGAATGATAATGGCAAGTAGAAGTGATTAACTTTTTTTAATGAATAGATTTGGTAGACAGTTTCATTATTTTGATCTTCCCACATATATATATGTATATTAGCCAGGAAGGTTAAGGTATCTTGGCGGCGTAAAGAAAATGTTGCTTTTGTAAGTACATTTTCTGCAATTGTACACATTTCTCCATTGAGCTGAGAGAAAATTGTACAGTTTTGAAGCTAATTTCCAACAATTCTACACAAATTGGAGCTG
>NW_028165488.1:0-102500 GCF_964263955.1 Coregonus lavaretus | reverse complement strand
ATGTGGTCTATTCAGATGGAATTCAAAACTGTGACAAATGAGACAAGCATTTTTGTCATTTACATAATTATTCACTCCACCGATATGTCTTTCCCCAGTAACAAAAGAAAATAGCTGTGAGTTTCTCTAGCACACAGAAGACAGCACAATGTTTAGAGGTGTTTCAGCACAACGGTTGTCGGGTGAAATGTCTTTCTTTCCAGAAAACCGAGTTATGACATTCCAAAGAACTTTGCTTCGTTTTTTTTAAACGAACAACTAAATTCTGAATATGAATAAGTCAAATATCAAAATACATGAAATAAGTTTGGACGTCACGGGGGAGACTGTTGAAAAGCAACAATCAAACAGCAAGCACACTGTGACATGATGATGCACAGGATAGAGGTGTGGTGCAAAGACAGTGTTTCACTGATCCTCCAGCATTCCCTGCTGCTTCACTATTCCTCCAGAATTCCCTCCTGCTTCACTATTCCTCCAGAATTCCCTCCTGCTTCACTATTCCTCCAGCATTCCCTCCTGCTTCACTATTCCTCCAGCATTCCCTCCTGCTTCACTATTCCTCCAGCATTCCCTCCTGCTTCACTATTCCTCCAGCATTCCCTCCTGCTTCACTATTCCTCCAGCATTCCCTCCTGCTTCACTATTCCTCCAGCATTCCCTCCTGCTTCACTATTCCTCCAGCATTCTCAGCTGCTAGAGAGATAATGTCAATGTTCTGTACTCTACCACACACTCTTTCTTTCTCTCTCTCTAACCTCACCTTTTCCACTCTTTCTCTCTCTCTCTCTAACCTCACCTTTTCCACTCTTTCTTTATGTTCGTTTACCACGGAGGTATTAGGTTGAACAATAAGCTCATTGGGTGCAAATACTTGTCGCAGGTTGTTAAAACAGAAACCTTGACAAGCATGTGTTGAAATTCCTATCACCTTGTTATACTTCACTCTTGTTGTTGTGTCCTTTTCTTTTTGTACTGGTTAAAATGCTGCTGCTGCTGACGACGACGATGATGATACTTTGCCTGAGTGTACCATATTTTATTTTTGGGATTTATTTTTACTCAACATGTTGCAGTGAGTGTTTAAAAAGGTATACTCATCTTGTGCTCTGAAAGAGAATACTGTCTAGGGAGTACAGGTCAACTGTGCTGGCTACTGCTAGAGCAGTTCAAAACAAAGCCAAATCACATGTCACATGGTACTGTCTCCCCCTAGCCCCTAGCTCCTAGCTCCTAGCTCCTAGCTCCTAGCTCCTAGCTCCTAGCTCCTTGACCTCTAGGACTAGCCAATACAATACATACAGGTGTGCCATGTTCCCTCCTGAGTCCACAGGGGGGCTAACTACTCCTGAGTCCACAGGGGGCTAACTACTCCTGAGTCCACAGGGGGGCTAACTACTCCTGAGTCCACAGGGGGGCTAACTACTCCTGAGTCCACAGGGGGGCTAACTACTCCTGAGTCCACAGGGGGGCTAACTACTCCTGAGTCCACAGGGGGGCTAACTACTCCTGAGTCCACAGGGGGCTAACTACTCCACTACGGCTATCTATCCATGGGGTGATGGCCAAATAAATCTTGCCTTCTATGGTCTATAGGAGCTTCAGAGAGGGCTACTGCACAAACAAACTAATGGGAAAAGGTGAATGGATGCATTTCATATGCCAGTTAGTCCATTTACTCGACCAGTTGTCTGGGTGTAACATGTGTTTTGATATTGTGTGTCAGTGTGGCATGATAATAGTGTTAAGTAAGCATTAGTACTGTACTGACTTAGACATGGGGGGAATACCTACCTGGGGCTCTCTCTGACCCCTCTGTGACCTGCTGAGGTTAGAGGTTAGAGGTCAGCCGGGGTGGAGAGAGAGAGAGGGAGACTGACGGGGTGAGAGGGTCTTGCCAGGGGTGGAAAAGAACACGAGGACAGTGTGTGACAGGGAAGGGTATGTGTGTGTGCGTGTGTGTGTGTGTGTGTCTGTGTGTTTCTCCCCAGCCCGGTCACACAGCCCTGTTGTCTTGCCAACGGTTTGGCTCCACCCCTGGTTGCTGCTCTGCCCTCTCACCACTCCCATGGTGCCGTTCCCATGACAACCTTCACTTTCTGTTCCTGGATGCTGAACAGAGGGGTTGCCATGCCAACCTTCACTTCCTGGTTACTAACCAGAGGGGGCGGGGCTGAATGACTGGAGATACTCAAGTGAGGACATGCAATGAGGTGCACTGCCGTTACGAGGTGCTGAAATATCTGGGTGTAGGCTATAAGACTACAACCCTTCACCATCTTGGTGTGTAGGGCTAAGACTACAACCCTTCACCATCTTGGTGTGTAGGGCTAAGACTACAACCCTTCACCATCTTGGTGTGTAGGGCTAAGGTTACAACCATTCACCATCTTGGTGTGTAGGGCTAAGACTACAACCATTCACCATCTTGGTGTGTAGGGCTAAGACTACAACCATTCACCATCTTGGTGTGTAGGGCTAAGACTACAACCATTCACCATCTTGGTGTGTAGGGCTAAGACTACAACCATTCACCATCTTGGTGTGTAGGGCTAAGACTACAACCCTTCACCATCTTGGTGTGTAGGGCTAAGGTTACAACCATTCACCATCTTGGTGTGTAGGGCTAAGACTACAACCATTCACCATCTTGGTGTGTAGGGCTAAGACTACAACCATTCACCATCTTGGTGTGTAGGGCTAAGACTACAACCATTCACCATCTTGGTGTGTAGGGCTAAGACTACAACCATTCACCATCTTGGTGTGTAGGGCTAAGACTACAACCATTCACCATCTTGGTGTGTAGGGCTAAGACTACAACCATTCACCATCTTGGTGTGTAGGGCTAAGACTACAACCATTCACCATCTTGGTGTGTAGGGCTAAGACTACAACCATTCACCATCTTGGTGTGTAGGGCTAAGACTACAACCATTCACCATCTTGGTGTGTAGGGCTAAGACTACAACCATTCACCATCTTGGTGTGTAGGGCTAAGACTACAACCATTCACCATCTTGGTGTGTAGGGCTAAGGTTACAAGCATTCAGCCATGATTATTGAGAGTGACTGGGTCAGCTCCAGTGGAACGTCAGACTCAGTAATTTCAGTATAATACTCCTTCCTGTCAGTATGCAACTTCTTCTTCTATGTTTTCTGACAGTCAGTGATCTTTTTACTTTTATTTTGTCTGAATATAATAGAATCAACAGTGAACAAAAACACAAAATAAATAAACAAACAGGCCAAACCAGGGATTGGTTCCTCAGGACCAATAGGATCATGACCACTGAACCAGCTGACTCAGGGGTCTCTCGACGCAGTCATGGGCTATTTAGTGCACTAGTTTTGACCAGCGCCCATATGGCTCTGGTCACAAGTAGTGCACTACGTAGGGAATAGGGTGCCATTTGAGACGCAGCCACGGCATGTCCTCACGGGTCTCCGTCCTTCCTCATACTGCAATGCATTCTGGTAAACTGTTGTCTTCTGGGATACCGCCAAATGTTTTATTACATTTTTCTCTCACATGTGTGAGGCTGTGTGTTCTTCAGTGTTTCGGTGGGCAGATGTGTTTTGTGTGAGTTGGCTGCCTGGTAGGCATTGATTCCATGGTGCATTCCTTCCTTCCCCTGTAAAAAAAAAACATAGACACTCTCCCTTTAGATATATCTAATAGATAAGGTATATTATAAAAGGGTATATGTTAGAGATATATACTGTAGGCATATACATCAAAATCAGGTGAAGGTAAATACACTGTGATCCCCTCCATATGCCATCATAGCCTGTTGCCACTCAATACCAGATGGCATGGCTATGTTACTCTTTATTCAATGGTGCTTGTATCCTCACATTAAACCAGTATATTTCAATCATTATTTAACTCACACATCTCTTCTAATGGCACGTTTTAGAACAGGCTTTAGCTCAGAGACCTAACATAAGTCTTGTGGCTCGCGAGCATGACACTTGCAATTCCAAGGGTTGTGGGTTTGATTCCCACTTGGGGCCAACCGGTATATATAACATGTATGCACACTTGACACTTTAGATAAAAGTGTCTGCTAAATGGCATATATTATTATATTATATTATATATTATTATATTATATTATATATTATTATATTATATATTATTATAATATTATATATTATTATATTATATATTATTATATTATATTATATATTATTATATTATAACTTATTATATTATAACTTATTATATTTTATTTTATTATTTTATTATATTATATATTATTATATTATATATTATTATATTATTATGTTATATATTATTATATATTATTATATTATATATTATTATATTATATATTATTATATTATATTATATATTATTATATCATATATTATTATATTATATTGGTCATGAATACACAGTACATGGTCACTAACTTTAACCCAAGTGGAGACTACCTGAGGAAACATTTGAGACTCCCCAATACGTCCAACCCCCCCCCCCCCCCCCCCCCCCCCACACACCTCCACCTCCACCTCCACCCCAAAGCCACTACACACGTCAAGGGTGACAGGACGAAAGCTTGTCCCTGTTCCTCTGGGTGCTCCTGATAAACCACGGCAGCCAGCTCCACTAACAACAACTACTACACCAGATACCAGTGTCTTTCTGTATCTTGTGCCAGTACAATAACCAAGTGTTTGTCCCAAATGGCACCCTATTCCCTATGTAGTGCACTACCGGGAGCCCAGACACTAGTGCACTATATAGGGAATAGGGTGCTATTTTGGATGCAAGTCTAAGATGACTATACACCAAACAACCTATGTGACATCGGCCAATAACAACATAAAGAGTGAAGCTGGTATAACATAATAATAATAATAATAATAATAATAATAAAAATAACAACTGGAGTTACTGTGCCGATGAAGCTGATTCCAGAACCAGAACCAGAACCAGAGGTTGGGTACTTTGTCTGTGAAACTCAATCTCTCGTTCTGAGGAGGACAGACAACAGTGGAAATAAAAGCAAGCTGTACCTGAGCCTGGGTTGGGTGGGGGGTATGTTAACGTGAGCTGTACCTGGGTTAGGTGAGGTGGTTCACCCTTCTTCTTTGTTTGAAGCAAACTGGACCGCTGGTTGGTTGGGTTTGGAATCAGAAGAGAACAGATAATGTAGTGAACGTCCTCAATACCATGATGGGGTTTTAGGGGAACATCCAAAATGACCATCTTATTCCCTACATAGTGCACTACTTTTAACCAGAACCCTTTGGGCCCTATTCAAAAGTAGTGCCCTATGTAGGGAATAGGTTACCATTTGGGATACAGACTAGGTGTGTTGGAGTCAGCTGGACTGATGACATCTGGACACACAGCTACTATAGAGCTGGATAATGTGATCTATAGAGCTGGATAATGTGATCTATAGAGCTGGATAATGTGATCTATAGAGCTGGATAATGTGATCTATAGAGCCGGATAATGTGATCTATAGAGCTGGATAATGTGATCTATAGAGCTGGATAATGTGATCTATAGAGCTGGATAATGTGATCTATAGAGCTGGATAATGTGATCTATAGAGCTGGATAATGTGATCTATAGAGCTGGATAATGTGATCTATAGAGCCGGATAATGTGATCTATAGAGCTGGATAATGTGGTCTATAGAGCTGGATAATGTGATCTATAGAGCTGGATAATGTGATCTATAGAGCTGGATAATGTGGTCTATAGAGCTGGATAATGTGATCTATAGAGCTGGATAATGTGATCTATAGAGCTGGATAATGTGATCTATAGAGCTGGATAATGTGATCTATAGAGCTGGATAATGTGATCTATAGAGCTGGATAATGTGATCTATGATTGCCTTCTTATTAATCTGATTTCTTGCAGATGAATGATTTGTTGCGCCAACACGCTAACCTTTTTCTTGCCTGTCGTTAGTCTTGTGAACAAAACGTCTAGCCAAATGGAGAAATGTCTGCATAAAGAGTGGAAGGGGGCAAATGACCAGGTTTTAGAGCAACGGCAAATGTTGACAAAAGTGTTTCGTGACAGAGTTGAATAGTTCCACATATCTCCATCATCGGATTGGATGATGACATCATAATACAGTCGTGGTCAAAAGTTTTGAGAATGACACAAGTATTGGTCTTCACAAAGTTCGCTGCTTCAGTGTTATGAGATATTTTTGTCAGATTTTACTATGGTATGCTGAAGTATAATTACAAGCATTCCATAAGTGTCAAAGGCTTTTATTGACAATTACATTACGTTTATGCAAGGAGTCAATATTTGCAGTGTTGACCCTTCTTTTTCAAGACCTCTGCAATCCGCCCTGGCATGCTGTCAATTAACTTCTGGGCCACATCCTGACTGATGGCAGCCCATTCTTGCATAATCAATGCTTGGAGTTTGTCAGAATTTGTGGGTTTTTGTTTGTCCACCCGCCTCTTGAGGATCGACCACAAGTTCTCAATGGGATTAAGGTCTGGGGAGTTTCCTGGCCATGGACCCAAAATGTCGATGTTTTGTTCCCCAAGCCACTTAGTTATCACTTTTGCCTTATGGCAAGGTGCTCCATCATGCTGGAAAAGGCATTGGTCGTCACCAAACAGTTCTTGGATGGTTGGGAGAAGTTGCTCTCGGAGGATGTGTTGGTACCATTCTTTATTCATGGCTGTGTTCTTAGGCAAACTTGTGAGTGAGCCCACTCCCTTGGCTGAGAAGCAACCCCACACATGAATGGTCTCAGGATGCTTTACTGTTGGCATGACACAAGACTGATGGTAGCGCTCACCTTGTCTTCTCCGGACAAGGTGTTTTCCGGATGCCCCAAACAATCGGAAAGGGGATTCATCAGAGAAAATGACTTTACCCCAGTCCTCAGCAGTCCAATCCCTGTACCTTTTGCAGAATATCAGTCTGTCCCTGATGTTTTTCCTGGAGAGAAGTGGCTTCTTTGTTGCCCTTCTTGACACCAGGCCATCCTCCAAAGGTCTTCGCCTCACTGTGCGTGCAGATGCACTCACGCCTGCCTGCTGCCATTCCTGAGCACTGGTGGTGCCCCGATCCCGCAGCTGAATCAACTTTAGGAGACGGTCCTGGCGCTTACTGGACTTTCTTGGGCGCCCTGACGCCTTCTTCACAACAATTGAACCGCTCTCCTTGAAGTTCTTGATGATCCGATAAATGGTTGATTTAGGTGCAATCTTACTAGCAGCAATATCCTTGCTTGTGAAGCCCTTTTTGTGAAAAGCAATGATGACGGCACGTGTTTCCTTGCAGGTAACCATGGTTAACAGAGGAAGAACAATGATTTCAAGCACCACCCTCCTTTTAAAGCTTCCAGTCTGTTATTCTAACTCAATCAGCATGACAGAGTGATCTCCAGCCTTGTCCACGTAAACACTCTCACCTGTGTTAACGAGATAATCACTGACATGATGTCAGCTGGTCCTTTTGTGGAAGGGCTGAAATTCAGTGGAAATGTTTTTTGGGGGATTAAGTTCATTTTCATGGCAAAGAGGGACTTTGCAATTAATTGCAATTCATCTGATCACTCTTCATGACATTCTGGAATTTATGCAAATTGCCATAATCAAAACTGAGGCAGCAGACTTTGTGAAAATTAGTATTTGTGTCATTCTCAAAACTTTTGACCACGACTGTAGATTCCAAAACAGCTCTATGGAAAAGCGTAAATGCAGACTCACTCTATGAACACCCCATTCCCTGGTTCTGACACCATTTTCCCAGCATGCCTAGAGCTCATCGTGAGGTGGCCCGAAAAAATATTAGCATGTTAACGCTCTCTCTCTCTTTCTGTACAATACCGCCACTCTCTCTCTCTTTCTGAAATCTCTGAATGCATTGATGTGTAGCAGGCCATTGCAATATTTGGTTCCATTCGGGTTCCATTCGGTTTAGTTCTGTGTATTTGTATCATGGCCATCATCAGTTCTCAATTAGAGCCAAAATGCTCAGATAACAAAAAAAGGTGCATTTTAGTTTGTTAATAAATAAATGGTGCTGAACGCTGATCTGGAGGTGCTAACACCACAGAGACTGCTGAGTCTCTCTGCCTCCCTCCCGCCCACGGGTCTCTCTCTCTCTCTCTCTCTCTCTCTCTCTCAGAGCATGGCCTTGCCCTCCGCCATCTGAGGGAGCTGCCTGCCTCCAAAAAACACTCAATGCTCGGGGAGAACAAGCAGAGACCTCAACCCCTCACAGTTTACAGCGAAACACAACTCTCTCTAAACAAGGTGCCACCACTTTAGGATTTTCTCATTCAATCTGCACAAAACAACTACAACAACAGTTGTCTTAAGTTAATGTAATGTGTTATTATTATCATAATGTTTTAAGCTTTAATTTCAATTGTAAATGATCCAATCTGCACTAGGATGATTTATTTTTGCTTTGAGAGGGTAAAATAAACAAACAAATAACAAAATGCATAATTTTGGCAAGCACCCAGGCCAGAGGCATAAAGCTCTTCTGATCAAAGGAATGTGGGTCAAAGTATAGAACGTGATTGCTGTGTCGTACTACTCCTGTCATCTCTGTGTCCTAAACCTGTATGTATCTATTTCTGTTGTTACTGTAGAATTGGTTGTAATATTTTGTTAAAAGATGGATTTAATATTCCAATCAAGGCGACTAAGGTTATCAATTAAGGTATTAATTGCTGCTGATTTTATGACATTATTATCGATACTGTTGGGGAATATTGGTTAGTTAAATATTGATTACATTTTTTTGACTGTGTTAGATTGTTAAAGGGCGACTGCACTTCCTGATTTGGCCTCATTTTAGATTTGGTTCATTAAGAAATGCTAGCGACTGAATTGAAACGTGAGTTGGTTTGGGGGTGTGGTTTGATGTGGGTGTCTCTTGTGTGTGTTCACAGATGGGAAGAGTTAGCCAAATTATTTCGCCAATTAGCTTCAGCGGGCTGGTGTGCGACAGCGGCAAAGTTGGTTTGACTTTGGATAGGCTATCTCTGGGGATAGTTAGGGACCGTCAATAAAACACAATGTAAATGGGACAATGTGTTATTGTTGCACATATTTTAGTTATCTCATTAAATGCTTTGAATATTTGTATATGAATTTCAAAAATGTATAGCTGACTTGAAGTTTTTAAGTAATCGAAATTTGGAGCTATTTACTTTTTTAAATATTGTCCCATGGGTACATTGTATAATTTACTGATGGTCCCTAACTAGCCCATTAGCGATATCAAATGTCAAACCAAATTGACCATGGGCCGCATGCAGCTGTGCTCCGAATTGATGATTACTTGGGTGCTGCCAGCTGTGGGCATGTGGGCAGGATAAAAATAAACCCAACCCACGGAAAACTGTTACGGTACCCTTCGTTCAGTGGCATACCATTTTGTCCTATCATATCGCAAATCTCTGTTTTGGACGAGACTGACTTTATGACCAAAATTACACAATAATAAATGTCTGTGACTCATATCGATGCCACGTAGGCCATTTCCAAAATGAGAAGTTGCTTTTTTAAGGGGTAGTCGCTCTTTAATGTATTTCACAATTTTATTAGGATACGCCTATATAATTTGTCTAGGGGTGTATTCAAAAAGGTTGGCACAATGTCAGTTAGAAAACTATTTGCTACAAGCCTAGCATAATTACGATGAAAATAAAAATCAAACAACTCATGTTGAGATGATACGGAATGTTTTATTTGTTAAATATCAAAATGTAGTAAATTGTTTCCTGGAATCCCCGTTCTTTAAAAAATAGTAACTGATGTCCATTTGTACTAAACCCTTTACTTTGGGGGGATAATATATAAAAATAATATTACTACTATGAAACACATGGTGCTAAAGTTCTATTTGTATGTTTTTGGTTTTTAGATGAAAAAATATATAAATATTATGCTGAGAAATGTCATGTCAAGCCTTACTGTAGATCAGACTGTTCATCATCCCAGAAGATAAAATAAATATAGTGTTTGAAAGTGAAAACAAATATACCAGATGATATTGTATACTGTATTCACCTTTTGACAGATCGAACATGTATATGTACTGATGTGTGTGATGTATGATATAAAACAGTAATGATAGTTTTCCCTGTTTATTAAAGAGTTATTACTAAGTTGCTCTCACTAAGTCTTATTATTATCACAACGTTTTTAAATGTTGGGAATTATTACGTCAGAGGCCGCATCTGAAATGGAACCCTATTCCCTACACAGTGCACTACTCCCCACAGGACTCTGGTATAAAAGTAGTGCACTACTCCCCACAGGACTCTGGTATAAAAGTAGTGCACTACTCCCCACAGGACTCTGGTCTAAAGTAGTGCACTACTCCCCACAGGACTCTGGTCTAAAGTAGTGCACTACTCCCCACAGGACACTGGTCTAAAGTAGTGCACTACTCCCCACAGGACTCTGGTCTAAAGTAGTGCACTACTCCCCACAGGTCTCTGGTATAAAAGTAGTGCACTACTCCCCACAGGACTCTGGTATAAAAGTAGTGCACTACTCCCCACAGGACTCTGGTATAAAGTAGTGCACTACTCCCCACAGGACTCTGGTCTAAAGTAGTGCACTACATAGGGAATAGGGTGCCATTTGGGATTAATCCAGAGATATACAGTGAGGGGGAAAAAAGTAGTTGATCCCCTGCTGATTTTGTACGTTTGCCCACTGACAAAGACATGATCAGTCTATAATTTTAATGGTAGGTTTATTTGAACAGTGAGAGACAGAATAACAACAACAAAAATCCAGAAAAAACACGTCAAAAATGTTATAAATTGATTTGCATTTTAATGAGGGAAATAAGTATTTGACCCCCTCTCAATCAGAAAGATTTCTGGCTCCCAGGTGTCTTTTATACAGGTAACGAGCTGATATTAGGAGCACACTCTTTAAGGGAGTGCTCCTAATCTCAGCTTGTTACCTGTATAAAAGACACCTGTCCACAGAAGCAAGATTAGGAGATCCACTACATAGGGAATAGGGTGCACTACATAGGGAATAGGGTGCACTACATAGGGAATAGGGTGCACTACATAGGGAATAGGGTGCACTACATAGGGAATAGGGTGCACTACATAGGGAATAGGGTGCCATTTGGGATGCATCCAGAGATATAGAGTGTCAGACAGGAGATACAGTGATGCGACAAAAGGCCAGTAAGAGGCTTTACTTGAAATATTGTTATAATGGTATAACTCCTGTATCTAACGTGAAGTGAAATCAAGCCTCAGTATAGGCTACCCTCTGTGCTGTTATAGATCACCAATAGTGATTTATTATCAGCTATTTCTGTCTAAATTCATTTCAATAAATGTATCTATTTATATAATAGAAACACCATATCCCTCGAAAGGGATTGTGTGTGTCACATATGATAGCCTACATTGACAGGCACTAGCTATTCATAAAACAAAAAAAAAGGACAAATAATAATACACAATATGAAATATAGAGCGGTTTTGAGGAGGGCTTAAAAGACAGATGTGTGCTGCATCCACCACCATGATAACGTCTCATTGGCACCACCTGGTGGCTGCTTTGTCAAACTTCAGTTTCAGGGGATGGGGAAACCGCCACTGGATTATGACTGTCAAAAACAGATTGGTAAATGTTTTATTAGAATAGTTAGATTAGATAAATACATGTATCATCTATGGTGTCGTCGTGAATTAGAAATCGTTTTTCCTTGATTTGCAATTGCTACAGATATTGTACACAATTTGTTTGGAACCTTTAATCTCAGATTTACTTCCAGTCTGCACGTGTTTTTGTAATCGCACTTCATTCTCGCTCAACCTGTAAAATCTGTCAAACATCAGTGGAGGCTTCAGGTATATGCTAGCCTCAATTGAAATCCATCTTGCCGATACATTTGTGACGTAGTGTTTAAATAATGCATCTGTTTTGCAAAGATATCAACATCAATTTGGCTAAACTTTCTGATGCAGCGTGCAAGAATAACTAAGTACTTCCGATTCACGGATTTTTCAAATCCTTCAGAATGAAAGTCCCTCCTGCATACTTTGAAAAATGAATAATTACGGCGAAAATTATGGAAAATGTGCACAATTATCGATATATTTTATACTAATTATCATACAAATAATAATTACAAGTATTTTTTATAAGATATGTCATTTATTTGTTCATTTTTTCAAGCCTAAATGGTAAACAATATGTTTTTTGTGTGTATGCCTACCATTTTTGCACCATACAAAATTACACTTGTAGTTTCCAAATCCAGAGTTTACACCCAGAGAAGTGCTCCTGAGATGGAATGGACCCCCCTTGTACTGTGACACAACGTACAGATAATTTTGTACAGTGCAATATGTATGTCCAATATGAAAAAATTATTGGATTTAAGTTGATGGGTCACTCTATAAGGGCCGCCAAATGAGCAGCGATGCTCCTTGGGTGGTACACTGTGGATTTGGAAACTAGAGATGCTCATGAGTAGAATAGACCCCCTTTTTACTGTGACACAATGTACAGGGAATTGCGTACTATGGTGCAGTATGTCCAATATTAAAAAACGTACTGAATATTGTGCAATACGAATGGGCTAATTAAAAATGGGATTTAAAAATGTTTTCTAAAGTTGATAATTATAATAATATTATTAATATTGTTATTATTATTATTATTAATAGTAGCATTATAAATTGTTTTGTATTACTGTTGTTAACATGACAAATATCTAGTAATCATACCTTTTAACGTTGTTAACAATAATGTCAATGTTATAGTATTATTTGTGCTATAAAAGCGATTAATTGTTGTATATTTTTCATATTGTTAAACAAAATTCTAAGTCTTAACATTTCCTCATAAAATGTTACGAATTTTGACCATTTCAACTAGTTTTCACCATCTTCATTGCCGGACTTTTATTTTGAAGGAAAATATTCTTGCTACCTGAACGGAGGCGCTAGCTAGACAGCAATATAAATTAGCTAACGTTAGCTTTAGCTAGCTAGCTTAATCTCAGTCGTTTGTTGATTACTCAGGGATGGTCCCTACTTTATTCTATTACTTGTATAGCCTTCTGTCGGGAATGAAAGACAGATGATTGTACGAGCTAAAATGATCTAATATCAGCCTACGTCGTTAGCCAGCTAGCTAACGTTAGATACCTAGCCAGTAGTCTCGCTTTGCCACACCTCCAAAATCGTTGTTGTCATGCCTCCCTTCTTCTTCGTCGTCTATGATATATTGGCGGTCCGCAAACCAACTTTAAAGGTGCATGCCGCCACCTACTGTGCTGGACTGTGTGGTCAATCACGGTTGACAACATTTCTAAATCCTCCTACCTAACTCAGTACTTCTGAGAAAATAAAAAAGATTCCTACTAACTTCTAATAGACCCTCCCCCATCCCAAAATCACTTCCAAACCCCCTCCCCCCCCCAACCCCGTCCAACCTCAATGACCCTACACTTCAAACGTCCCTCTCTTCAACATACTTACAACAATATAACAACACATGCTCCACCGTTTCATCGACCATACACTCCAGACACAAACCATTCACATGTTTGCCAACCAGATGTAATGATGAGTTCCTAAGCGCAATCGAGCAAACACCACCTCTTCCTTCCAAATCTGACCTTTGAATCTTGGTCCACCGACCTTTCTTTGGAGGGCATATAAATGCCGGCCCTTGTGCTCAGAGTCCCATCTCTTCTGCCACACATCTATCAAAATGGCTCTGATCTTACCTGTGTCCTCACCTCTACCCAGTGGAACATTAATATCAATTATATCTCGTTTCAAAGCTCTTTTGGCTAACTGGTCTACAATTTCATTCCCTTCCACACCCGAATGTTCTGGGACCCAGCAGAATGTCACTACTACACCCAGTCTCTCAATTCTCCATTATAACATGAATACCTCCAATAGCAGGTAACTCCTATTAGATTTACCAGATGATAAACTATTCAATACAGACAGAGAATCTGAGCATACTATAATTCTAACAGGTTGTATTGCCAACGGTTCAACTGAGTATACTGACAGTTCATCTGTTAGTCTTCTACATATCTGCACATCAAATTCAGGAACGTAAACGCCTGCTCCTGTGCGCCCACTATCTGGGTCCTTGGATCAATCTGGGTCCTTGGATCAATCTGGGTCCTTGGATCCATCTGTGTAAAGTGGTAAAAAAAAGCATAAAAACTTCGACCAGTGTAATTGTCAACCAGTTTCCCTATATCACTGACTTCTGACCAATCTTTCATTTTCTCTACCAAGGTTAGATCAACAACAGGGTCTGGGAATAACCATGGAGGAACATCCCCTATCAGGAGGAATGGGCCAAAATTCACCCAACTTATTGTGGGAAGCTTGTGGAAGGCTACCCGAAACATTTGACCCAAGTTAAACAATTTAAAGGCAATGCTACCAAATACTAATTGAGTGTATGTAAACTTCTGACCCACTGGGAATGTGATGAAAGAAATAAAAGCATAAATAAATCATTCTCTCTACTATTAATCTGACATTTCACATTCTTAAAATAAAGTGGTGATCCTAACTGACCTAAGACAGGGAATTTTTACTAGAATTAAATGTCAGGAATTGTGAAAAACTGAGTTTAAATTTATTTGGCTAGGGTGTATGTAAACTTCCGACTTCAACTGTATATACAGCAATCAAATACCAAATCACATCCCAGAAAGCCCCTCAATCCCTAACAGGTACCATATACCCACACATGTATAAATCAGGAACGTACAGCTACATTGTACACATTGTAAAATATAAAACAGTATTCAGAACATGACCTACCCCTTGCATCACATTATCATACTGGGAAGACCTGACGTAGCCGTATCTGCAAGCGGGGCCAATAACAACAAGCCTTATTGTCATCGGAATTGAACCAACCAATAAGAGTGCTTGATCATTAAATACACATTTCTTTAGAGGCAAGTGGAAACATAACCAACCCCTGTTACACTTGCACTCATTCTAAACAATGCAATTTTTAAAAACTTTTGGCAAAGCGTCAAGTCTATAAAACTTAGTGCACTGTGTTCATAACAGATTTTAGTTTTGGGAACAGAACAATTTATTGAGATCAGATTTTTCATAGATGAGAAAATTAACAGAATGTCGGCCCATTTTCACCTAGTTCCATCCTCTCCACTACCCGCAACTGGACTTCCTCTCACTACCATATTTGGTAGTGAGAGGATTCTTCTTCTTCTTAGGTGAGGTTTAACGTGGTTGGCATCCAATATGTTGCGTTACCGCCCCCAACTGAACTATAGTATAGATCCATTACACTTTGTGATACAAAATGGGAAAGGCGAACCGGGAAACATAAAAAATAAATAAAACAAAAATAAACATATTTTAATTACCCTACCAACTAACCCTACACTCATTAAAACCCATCACCTTATACCACTACTTTAACCCCGTCTGATGCTACCCCACAACACATCTATTTTCTGTGACTTACAGTGCCTTGCAAAAGTATTCATCCCACTTGGCGTTTTTCCTATTTTACAGACGCTCTTATCCAGAGTGACTTACAGTTAGTGAGTGCATACATTATTTTTTTATTTTTCATACTGGCCCCCCGTGGGAATCGAACCCACAACCCTGGCGTTGCAAACGCCATGCTCTACATCCCTGCCGGCCATTCCCTCTCCTACCCTGGACCAATTGTGCGCCGCCCCATGGGTCTCCCGGTCACGGCCGGCTACGACAGAGCCTGGATTCGAACCAGGATCTCTAGTGGCACAGCTAGCACTGCGATGCAGTGCCTTAGACCACTGCGCCACTTTGTTGCATTACAACCTGTAATTTAATTTAATTAATTTTTATTTGGATTTCATGTAATGGACATACACAAAATAGTCCAAATTGGTGAAGTGAAATGAAAAAAATTTAAAAAAAAATTTTAAAAAATTAAATAACGGAAAAGTGGTGCGTGCATATTTATTCACCCCCTTTGCTATGAAGCCCCTAAATAATATCTGGTGCAACCAATTACCTTCAGAAGTCACATAATTAGTTAAAGAAAGTCCACCTGTGTGCAATCTAAGTGTCACATGATCTGTCACATGATCTCAGTATATATACACCTGTTCTGAAAGGCCCCAGAGTCTGCAACACCACTAAGCAAGGGGCACCACCAAGCAAGCGGCACCATGAAGATACAATCCACAGAGCTGGGCTTTACGGAAGAGTGGCCAGAAAAAGCCATTGCTTAAAGAAAAAAATAAGCAAACACGTTTGGTGTTTGCCAAAAGCCATGTGGGAGACTCCCCAAACATATGGAAGAAGGTACTCTGGTCAGATGAGACTAAAATTGAGCTTTTTGGCCATCAAGGAAAACACTATGTCTGGCGCAAACCGAACACCTCTCATCACCCCGAGAACACCATCCCCACAGTGAAGCATGGTGGTGGCAGCATCATGCTGTGGGGATGTTTTGCATCGGCAGGGACAGGGAAACTGGTCAGAATTGAAGGAATGATGGATGGCGCTAAATACAGGGAAATCCTTGAGGGAAACCTGTTTCAATCTTCCAGAGATTTGAGACTGGGACGGAGGTTTATCTTCCAGCAGGACAATGACCCTAAGCATACTGCTAAAGCAACACTAGAGTGGTTTGAGGGGAAACATTTAAATGTCTTGGAATGGCCTAGTCAAAGCCCAGACCTCAATCCGATTGAGAATCTGTGGTATGACTTAAAGATTGCTGTACACCAGCGGAACCCATCCAACTTGAAGGAGCTGGAGCAGTTTTGCCTTGAAGAATGGGCAAAAATCCCAGTGGCTAGATGTGCCAAGCTTATAGAGACATACCCCAAGAGACTTGCAGCTGTAATTGCTGCAAAAGGTGGCTCTACAAAGTATTGACTTAGGGGTGGTTAATAGTTATGCACGCTCAAGTTTTCAGTTTTTTTTGTCTTATTTCTTGTTTGTTTCACAATAAAAAAATATTTTGCATCTTCAAAGTCAATGTTGTGTAAATGAAATGATACAAACCCCCCCAAAATCAATTTTAATTCCTGGATGTAAGGCAACATAATAGGAAAAATGCCAAGGGGGGGTGAATACTTTCGCAAGCCACTGTACGTTCCATTTCTGCTGATGTACAGTTGATAACCATTGCTATGAACGCTAAGAAGCCAACTTTACTGAAGCATATATCACTCATTGGCCCATCCCTCTGTGCTGGCACAGATCTAATATTCACAGGGATCATCTGAACCTTGACCCTTGACCCTTGACCCTTGACCCTTGACCCATCCTCCTCTACTTTCTTCACTGCTTGTTTGTAGGTGACCAAATACTTATTCTCCACCATAATTTGCAAATAGATTCATTAAAAAATCCTACAATGTGATTTTTCTGGATTTGTTTTTCTCATTTTGTCTGTCATAGTTGACGTGTACCTATGATGAAAATTACAGGCCTCTCTCATCTTTTTAAGTGGGAGAACTTGCACAATTGGTGGCTGACTAAATACTTGTTTTCCCCCACTGTAACAGGTGTAGCGAAATGCTTGTGCTTCTAGCTTCGACAGTGCAGTAATATCTTACAATTTCACAACATATACCCAATACACACAAATCTAGTAAGGAATGGAATTTAAGAATATATACATATATGGACAAGCAATGACAGAGCGGCATGGACTAAGATACAGTAGAATATTATAGAATAGAATGCAGTATATACATATGAGATGAGTAGTGCAAGATATGTAAACATTATTAAAGTGACTAGTGTTCCATTTCTTAAAGTGGCCAGTGATTTCAATAGGCAGCAGCAGCCTCTAATGTGCTAGTGATGGCTGTTTAACAGTCTGATGGCCTTGAGATAGAAGCTGTTTTTCATTCTCTCGGTCCCATCTTTGATGCACCTATACTGACCTCGCCTTCTGGATGATAGCGGGGTGAACAGGCAGTGGCTCGGGTGGTTGATGTTCTTGATGATCTTTTTGGCCTTCCTGTGACATCGGGTGCTGTAGGTGTCTTGGAGGGCGGGTAGTTTGCCCCCGGTAATTTACATTTACATTTTAGTCATTTAGCAGACGCTCTTATCCCGAGCGACTTACAGTTAGTGAGTGCATACATATTTTTTTATTTTTTCATACTGGCCCCCCGTGGGAATCGAACCCACAACCCTGGCGTTGCAAACGCCATGCTCTACCAACTGAGCTACATCCCTGCTGGCCATTCCCTCCCCTACCCTGGACGACGCTGGGCCAATTGTGCGCCGCCCCATGGGTCTCCCGGTCACGGCCAGCTACGACAGAGCCTGGATTCGAACCAGGATCTCTAGTGGCACAGCTAGCACTGCGATGCAGTGCCTTAGACCACTGCGCCACTCGGGAGATAAATGCGTTCGGCAGACCGCGCCACCCTCTGGAGAGCCCTGCGATTGCGGGCGGTACAGTTGCCGTACAAGACGGTGATACAGCCTGACAGGATGCTCTCAATTGTGCATCTGTAAAAGTTTGTGAGGGTTTTAGGTGCCAAGTCAAATTTCTTCAGCCTCCTGAGGTTGAAGAGGCTCTGTTGCGCCTTCTTCACCACACTGTCTGCGTGGGTGGACCATTTCAGTCTGTCCCTTCCATTTCACCTCCAGAACTCGAACTGGTGTCCGTCACCTTCCTCGACGTACCCTCTCCCTTGTTATTACCCAAACCCATCTGCCTCCCTCAGTCTTTTCAACCTCCTCTCTCTTTTGCCTGCAATCCTCCTCCCTTAACCAATTATCTGACTCCTTCTGAAAATATTAAACTTTTCCAAGCCAAAGTGTATTTTTAGTCTCCTCGAGAGACATGCTAAGCCCTGTACTCCACTTCAAACACAATTACTCTATTTTCCGCCCTTCCACCTCGCTCATTCATACCTGAGAAAATATTTTAAACGGTGTGGCCGACAGTCAAACGTCACAACACGTTCAAAACCGCGTTTGTATTAAAGGACCCCAAAAAACGGAGGCAGTGGGAGAACCTATTCAAGTAAGTAAATACATGTTTTAAAAAATTTTTTAAACTAAACAATGTATTATTAGTTAGCTAGCTAACTTTACACACTGTTTAGCTAAGTGAATTAAATGTCACCAGCTAGCTAACTTCCTATTAGCTATCTATATTGATTTAATCATTGTAAATAGAAAACGGTCTCCAAATGCATTTGTAGATAACAGCCATGGAAGAGGGTGAAATTGCACCTCCAGCTGTCAGTAAAGGGAGAGTGCAGGCTACTGGACAGGGGGGGTCATTTTGTGGGAGGACATTATGACAAATTCTCCAGTCCCCAGAGGGGAAAACCTTGAGAACAGAGAGATAATAGCAACATAATATTCAGTGCTATCTAATTTGAGTATAACGAAGCCTGCTTCTTTGTGACATTTTCTGTTCTCAAATATGGAAAGCTGTGAAACCCTGTTAGCAGATGATAGAGGGAGGGTCCCAATGAATGTCCCAAGAGACTAAGTGTATGTCCTGTTTGCCATTGGTTAAATGTGTAGGCCTACCTTATGTTAGCAAATGTTGTATACAAAAAACTACACTTAAACATCACACACAATGTATAAACCTATTAGAATTGGAGCAGGCCAACCCTGCTGGAGGTCTGCTGGGTGTGCAGGGTTCTGTTTCAGCCCAGCAATAACACATCTGATTTAACTTATCAAAATCTAATGAGTTGATAATCAAGTGTGCTATTGCTGTGCTGGAACAGAAGTCTGCTCACCCAGTAGATCAGGGATCAGTGGAGCGAGGTAAGTGTTATGGAGTTTTTTTTTTTTTTTCACCTAAAATTATGTTTTTAGTAATAATAACCTACTTGTTACTACTATTGTCGTTTAGACTACGATGTCTAATCTTCACATACCAGTTAGATTATTTGTACATTTTGAAGTGACGAAGTGTTAATTATTTGAAGTGAAGTGTTTAAACTTGTTTTAATTGTTAAACTATTATTCAAAATGAACTAGCGTCAATGTCGATTAATCACAATCCTGCAATAAAGAGGGGAAGGGCTTCTGTCTCTAACGGGTCTGTGTTTCTCAAATGAACATTTCCTGTTTGTCTGGTTGTAAGATCTCCAATCCGATGAGGTTCATTTTATTTAGCAATGTTGCTTGCAAAAAATGATTTCAGTTGTTCCCATAGTTACAATGCAACAGTACATGGTTGCCCCTATGTGTCACTGACCCTGGATAAGCTAGCGACTGGGCTAACACAGCTAACCGTTTAGGTCAATAATATGCTGTTTTTATAAAATGTTGGTTGGCTTTGTAATCGTGAGATAAATGTAACTATCTAGTAGCTAGCTAGTTAGACTTTTCTCAAAACAAACCTCATTGTGGCTAGCTACTTTTTGTCCGCCATGCTAGCCTTTACAGCCAAATATAACTTCAGAAACGTCAACATTTTAAATATTGATATGACCATTTTTCCCCTCTCGCTGCAGCTTCAGCTCATCTCGAAATACACTACATGACCAAAAGTATGTGGACACCTGCTCGTCGAACATCTCATTCCAAAATCATGGGCATTAATATGGAGTTGGTCCCCCCCCCTTTGCTGCTATAACAGCCTCCACTCTTCTGGGAAGGCTTTCCACTAGATGTTGGAACATTGCTGCAGGGACTTGCTTCCATTCAGCCACAAGAGCATTAGTGAGTTCTGGCACTGATGTTGGGTGATTAGGCCTGGCTCGCAGTCGGCGTATGATGGTGCCACGTTGAAAGTCACTGAGCTCTTCAGTAAGGCCATTCTACTGCCAATGTTTGTCAATGGAGATTGTATAGCTGTGTGCTCGATTTTATACACCTGTCAGCAACGGGTGTGGCTGAAATAGCTGAATTCACCAATTTGAAAGTGTGTCCACATACTTCTGTATATACAGTACCAGTCAAAAGTTTGGACACTAATTCAAGGGTTTCTCTTTATTTTTTATATTTTCTACATTGTAGAAAAGTAGGGAAGACATCAAACTTATGAAATAACACATGCAGTAACCAAAAAAGTGTTAAACAAATCAAAATATATTGTACATTGAGATTCTTGAAATAGCCACCCTTTGCCTTGATGACAGCTTTGCACACTGGAAAGGATAAACGGTTGATATTAATATCATTTAAAAGGTTACAAACAGGGTTGTCAAACTATTTTATAATTTCTGGAAACAAATGTTTTTTAATAAAACTTTTAACATAAATTATATTTTTTTCATATTAGACCATATTTTTACATCATCTGAGGTGTTTGTGCCCCCCATCGGTTGAGACGCAACACGCTCTAGAATACAGGGTGTCATGTTTTGGCTGATACATGTACTAAAAATGGGAATAAAATGACACGTTTTCTATTTTCAAATGGTACCAACAAAGATGGTTGGAGGTTCACACAGAGAACGTTGACTTGAATGGGAATATCTGTTGTTTTAAATGATACTGTCAATCCTCCACAGGAAACCTGTTGAAATCAGAGAAATATATATAGAATAGAATAGGCTTGATGATTTCAGTTGACATTCAACAGTGGGAGGATCGGCGGCCATCTTTGTTGTAGTAATTAGAAGTAAAAATGTAAATTCGAATTGAAATGTCAATGGTGTACCGGCTAAATTGCAGTGGTCTGAATGGATAGGTCCATTCTATTAATTATACTTCTATGATTGAAATGACCCCCCCCCCTTCCCCCTCTTTACCCAATACACATGTAAATATTGGGACTATAGATTGTGCCTTCCTGTATTATACTTACGCTAAAAAATGTATTCTATTCTACTGAGCCGTTTACTTTATCTTCGTAATCTTATATTTTATTATTTCTTATTGTTGTTGTCGAGAAGGAACCTGCAAGTCAGCATGTTGTTGAACGATGTATCCCATGCGTATCCCGAACATACGACTAATAAAACTTGGAACCTATCCTCCTCTGCCCTCTATTCCAGTGAGACATTCCCTTTCCTCTTTTCTCGCACTCCTCTCCTTCCCTCTCTTGCCCTTTCTCTCTCTTAAGAGTGCTCACTCTCTTCCTCCTCCTCCTCCTCCTCCTCCTCCTCCACTTCCTCCACCTCTCTGGTTACCATCTTCCTTGTTCTCCTCGTCGTCTCTCTTCTCCCAGTATTTCACCACTCCACCGCAGTGTGTCCATTACATATCTTCGCCAGGAGGGGGCAGTAGAGTTCATATGGAATGAAACGGCGACTGTCTGGAGAGCAGCTCTGCGTTTTGAAACCACTGGATCAGATGAATGGACAAACCCGGTAAACTACGTCCCAAATTACATCCTATTCTCTATTTAGTACACTACTTAAAACCAGAGCCTGTCAATTTTATTCCAGCCTGAGGTATAACATATTTGTTTTTTTAACAGAAATGTTCACAAACACACAACCAACACCCCCATGTGTCCTGCTGTGTACCAGCGTCGACCTGTAGTTATCAACACATACGAAGCTCATATGATTGTTACAATGGCCTTATGACTGGTTAACGATGCTCATATGACTGGCTTAGGAAGCCCATATGACCAGGTTACGAAGCTCATATGACCAGGTTACGAAGCTCATATGACCAGGTTACGAAGCCCATATGACCAGGTTACGAAGCCCATATGACCAGGTTACGAAGCTCATATGACCAGGTTACGAAGCTCATATGACCAGGTTACGAAGCTCTTTTTGACTGGCTAAAAATACTCATATGACTGGCTTACGAAGCTCATATGACCAGGTTACGAAGCTCATATGACCAGGTTACGAAGCCCATATGACCAGGTTACGAAGCCCATATGACCAGGTTACGAAGCCCATATGACCAGGTTACGAAGCTCTTTTTGACTGGCTAAAAATACTCATATGACTGGCTTACGAAGCTCATATGACCAGGTTACGAAGCCCATATGACCAGGTTACGAAGCTCATATGACCAGGTTACGAAGCTCATATGACCAGGTTACGAAGCTCATATGACCAGGTTACGAAGCCCATATGACCAGGTTACGAAGCTCTTTTGACTGGCTAAAAATACTCATACGACTGGCTTACGAAGCTGCACATGATCACATGACTGGCTTACGAGCACATATGCACCACCTAACCAGGTTAGCATGCTCTTATAGTAAGATATGACTGTCTTACTCAGACGGGTTACCAGACATCACTGAATTCCACCCCACACATTATCTCTAATGGCTGGGATGTGTAGCTATCTTTGGCACGTTGACTCTCTCTGCCCCCTCCAAAGTGTCCTGCGTGGCTGGCTTATTATAGGAGGCGATGCGCCCTAGGTGTCCTCACTCACTGTCACCTGAGTAGCCATGACGCCCTCTAGACCTCCACAGAAGGCCACAGGCCAGCACGCTAAATACTAGTCATGCACATCGATGGACAGCCGTAAGCAAGCACTAATCTTAGCCCTGAGTTATTTTACTGCCATTCAGACTCATGCGAGACAGGACAGTCAGATGACAATTAAATAACCAATCACGTGAAGGGATGGATCCTAACTTCCCCATGTCAGATTTTTTAACTTTTTCCTTTCTTCCGTTTCTCCGATTTTTCACTTTGTCCGATCAACTAAAGTACACAACTCCTCTTGACTCCTGTCACAAAGTGACATTCGACCGGTGGAGTGGGAGTTGGGATTCGTCCCTGAGCGACACTGACCAGTCACTACATGATGACACATTAGTCCCAAATAGTGTCACGACCCCCATGAACTTTTCTTTCCTTTTAAAACCTGATTAAGTCCGAAATCAGTGGATGCATTTTAATATTTCATATTTTCTAAGAAAGTTCTAGTGGGCTAAAGAGGCAGTAGGGGTTCTACTTTATCGCTCTCTAACCCTAAACAAATGTCTTTATTCAATGTCTATCCTTCATTGCTCCTCCTTGGTCATTATTATAAAAGAGAACGTATTCTCAATGACTTTAATAAAGTCTAAGTTAAAGCCCTGACTAGCTCTTACGTCAGCTCAACATAGAGGCCTGGGGCTGAACACGTCGAAGGGTTTACTTCGTTACAACCTATAATTAACCACTTTATGGCTCAAACATGCATGCAGAACTGGTCTTTAAAGAATTCCCCGCAGCCCTTAAGCATATAGACCAAGATGTCATGCCGCTACTGTCGACACGGAGCCCCGCCGATCCATCACGACTGGTCTGCCGACGTAATCGTCCGATGTGGTTTCAACAGGCTTCCCGTTGCGACGACCACGAAGATCCATCTGCTAGCCCCGGCCCGCTAGCACACGCAATCAATCAGCCGTGCATTCCTGCTCGCCTGTGCTGTAGCACCAATTTCGAACTGCTCTCGGACTCACATATTGCTGTTCACTGGACCTTATGATCACTCAGCTGCACAGCTGATGCCTGCTGGACTGTTCCTTTACACGGTACCCTGTCCTGTTTATTCTGTTTAGCCTCAGCCCAAACTTTATCGCCATTACCAGTTGTTGTCTTAGCTCTCTCGAATAACACCTGTAATTGCTTTATGCCGCTCTCCCATGTCAATATGCCTTGCCTATTGCTGTTCCAGTTAGTTCTTATTATACAATTTCACTGTAGAGCCCCAAGTCCCTCTCAAACTGCCTCAAATAGCTCAAATAGCTTTAAGTTTGAGTTATTCACTGCGTTAGCACACTCCGCCAACCCTGATGTTCTAGCAGTGTCTGAATCCTGGCTTAGGATGCCACCAAAAATTCTGAAATTTCCATCCCCAACTACAACATTTTCCGTCTAGATAGAACTGCCAAAGGGGGTGTAGTTGCAATCTACTGTAGAGATAGCCTGCAGAGCTCTATCATACTATCCAGGTCTGTACCCAAACAGTTTGAGCTCCTACTTCTAAAAATCCACCTTTCCAGAAATAAGTCTCTCACTGTTGCCGCTTGCTACAGACCCCCCTCAGCCCGAGCTGTGCCCTGGACACCATATGTGAACTGATTGCCCCCCATCTATCCTCAGAGTTCGTACTGCTTGGTGACCTAAACTGGGATATGCTTAACACCCCGGCCATCCTACAATCCAAACTAGATGCCCTCAATCTCACACAAATTATCAAGGAACCTACCAGGTACAACCCTAAATCCGTAAACATGGGCACCCTCATAGATATCATCCTGACTAACTTACCCACTAAATACACCTCCGCTGTCTTCAACCAGGATCTCAGCGATCACTGCCCTATTGCCTGCGTCCGTAATGGGTCCACGGTCAAACGACCACCCCTCATCACTGTCAAACGCTCCCTAAAACACTTTAGCGAGCAGGCCTTCCTAATTGACCTGGCCCAGGTATCCTGGAAGGATATCGATCTCATTCCGTCAGTAGAGGATGCCTGGTTGTTCTTTATAAGTTTTTTCCTCTCAATCTTAAATAAGCATGCCCCATTCAAAAAATTCAGAACTAAGAACAGATATAGCCCCTGGTTCTCCTCAGACTTGACTGCCCTTGACCAGCACAAAAACATCCTGTGGCGTACTGCATTAGCATCGAATAGCCCCCGCGATATGCAACTTTTCAGGGAAGTTAGGAACCAATATATACAAGCAGTTAGGAAAGCAAAGGCTAGCTTTTTCAAACAGAAATTTGCATCCTGTAGCACTAACTCCAAAACGTTTTGGGACACTGTAAAGTTCATGGAGAATAAGAGCACCTCCTCCCAGCTGCCCACTGCACTGAGGCTAGGAAACACTATCACCACCGATAAATCTACAATAATCGAGATTTCCAACAAGCATTTTGCTACGGCTGGCCATTCTTTCCACCTGGCTACCACTACCCCGGCCACCAGCTCTGCACCCTCCACTGCGACTTGCTCATGCCCCCCCCCCCGCTTCTCCTTCACACAAATTCAGACAGCTGATGTTCTGAAAGAGCAGCAAATCTGGACCCCTACAAATTATCTGGGCTAGACAATCTGGACCCTTTCTTTCTAAAATTAGCAGCCGAAATTGTCGCAACCCCTATTACTAGCCTGTTCAACCTCTCTTTCGTAACGTCTGAGATCCCCAGAGATTAGAAAGCTGCCGCGGTCATCCCCCTCTTCAAAGGGGGTGACACTCTAGATCCAAACTGTTACAGACCTATATCCATCCTGCCCTGCCTTTCAAAATTTTTTGAAAGCCAAGTTAACAAACAGATCACCGACCATTTCGAATCCCACCTTACCTTCTCCGCTATGCAATCCGGTTTCCGAGCTGGGCATGGGTGCACCTCAGCCACGCTCAAGGTCCTAAACGATATTATAACCGCGATCGATAATGGACAGTACTGTGCAGCCGTCTTCATCAACCTGGCCAAGGCTTTCGACTTTGTCAACCACCGCATTCTTATTGGCAGACTAAATAGCCTTGGTTTCTCAAATGACTGCCTCACCTGGTTCACCAACTACTTCTCAGATAAAGTTCAATGTGTCAAATCGGAGGGCCTGTTGTCTGGACCTATGGCAGTCTCTATGGGGGTGCCACAGGGTTCAATTCTAAGGCCGACTCTTTTCTCTGTGTATATCAATGATGTCGCTCTTGCTGCTGGTGACTCTCAGATCCACCTCTACGCAGACGACACCATTTTGTATACATCTGGCCCTTCATTGGACACTGTGTTAACAAACCTCCAAACGAGCTTCAATGCCATACAACACTCCTTCTGTAGCCTCCAACTGCTCTTAAACACTAGTAAAACTAAATGCATGCTCTTCAATCGAACGCTGCTGGCACCCGCCCACCCGACTAGAATCACTACTCTCGGCGGGTTTGACATAGAGTATGTGGACAACTACAAATACCTAGGTGTCTGGTTAGACTGTAAACTCTCCTTCCAGACTCACATTAAGCATCTACAATCCAAAGTTAAATCTAGAATTGGCTTCCTATTTCGCAACAAAGTCTCCTTCACTCATGCTGCCAAACATGCCCTCGTAAAACTGACTATCCTACCGATCCTTGACTTCGGCGATGTCATTTACAAAATAGCCTCCAACACTCTACTCAGCAAATTGGATGTAGTCTATCACAGTGCCATCCGTTTTGTCACCAAAGCCCCATATACTACCCACCACTGTGACCTGTACACTCTTGTTGGCTTCATATTCGTCGCCAAACCCACTGGCTCCAGGTCATCTATAAATCACTGCTAGGCAAATCCCCGCCTTACCTTAGCTCATTGGTCACCATAGCAACACCCACCCGTAGTATGCACTCCAGCAGGTATATCTCACTGGTCATCCCCAAAGCCAACACCTCCTTTGGCCGCCATTCCTTCCAGTTCTCTGCTGCCAATGACTGGAACGAACTGCAAAAATCTCTGAAGCTGGAGACTCTTATCTCCCTCACTAACTTTAAGCATCAGTTGTCAGAGCACCTTACCGATCACTGCACCTGTACACAGCCCATCTGAAATTAGCCCACCCAACTACCTCATTCCCATATTGTTATTTATTTTGCTCATTTGCACTCCAGTATCTCTATTTGCACATCATCTCTTGCACATCTATCATTCCAGTGTTAATACTAAATTGTAATTATTTTGCACTATGGTCTATTTATTGCCTTACCTCCATAACTTGCTACATTTGCACACACTGTATATATATTTTCTGTTGTATTTTTTTGACTTTATGTTTTGTTTTACCCCATATGTAACTCTGTGTTGTTGTTTTTATCGCACTGCTTTGCTTTATCTTGGCCATTTGTTCTCAACTGGCTAACCTGGTTAACCTGGTTAAATAAAGATTAAAAAAAATATGTATATATATATATTTAAAAAAATAAAAAAATATATTAATTAAAAAAATATAAAAAAAATATATATATAAATACAAAAAAAATATACATAAATAAAATCAATAAAATAATTTTTAAATTTTCAAAATAAAAAAAGAGAACAAAAATTAAATAAATAAATAAAATCAATAAAATCAATAAAATCTAAAAATTATAAAAAATAAGAAAATGGGAAAAAATAATAAATTATAACAAATAAATAAAATAAATAAAATAATAAATAAATAAAGCCTCTTCCTTCTTTAGTGGACGTGTTTATTAGCCGGGTCATAAGAGACCCATTCCTAAACCGGCTGATTCCAGTTCCACTCCTGAATCTGTGACTTTATAATACACTGAGTGTAAATCTATTGATTGATTTGTTTCAACACGTCCAGTTGTTCTACCATCTGTGCCAAAAGCCAAGGCCTCTGAAGGAAGCAGAAGTCTCACGTATCCCGTGTGTATAATTCAGGAACAACATTATAGGAGCCTCATTTTCAATGTTGAGTGAAATGTTGAAAGAAAAGAGAGAAGTTAACCACTCTGTTTTTACCGAATATTTACTACTTAGTGCTTAATTAAATGTTATTGGAGAAATGTGGCATCTGAAGTGACCAGCTACTGTACCTCTATTCCCTCTATAGACCCACTAAGACTGGACCATGAGTAACCAGTAGATCTATTCCAGTGGTGGTCGTTTCCGTTTTAAGGTGAGGGAGGATGTTTTTATTTATTGATGAGCATGGACTTATTTCTATTACAGCATATTGGATGACTGTCATTCATATTCCATTCACCCAGCTCAATGTAAGATCGATAGGTTTAGGCTACTACATGATACTCAAAATTTTTCCCTATACGCATCATGAGATTGCTACAACCTGTCCCCTGTAGCTCAGTTGATAGAGCATGGCGCTTGCAAAGCCAGGGTTGTGGGTTTGTTTCCCACGGGGGGCCAGTATGAAAATGTATGCACTCACTAACTGAAAGTCGCTCTGGATAAGAGCGTCTGCTAAATGACTAAAATGTAAATGTAACCTACGAATACAATCATGCAGTACAGTGTACAGCAAGCAGTTTAGCAATACATGAATAACACTGAAAGCTTACCTTGACTTGCAAGAGTTCCAGTGTTGCATAGCCTTAGTGAGCTAGCTAACATAAATAGCATTCCTCTCTGTTTGAGTAGGCTAAAATAGCTAGCTGCATTAGCTAGCTAAGTAAGTGAAAGTTATAAAAATAGCTAGCTTGCTCTCTGCTTCTTCTCATTAATTTGTTCAACTATTGTCTTTCTCTCTCTTTGAGTCAACTACTCACCACATTTTATGCACTGCAGTGCTAGCTAGCTGTAGCTTATGCTTTCAGTACTAGATTCTTTCTCTGATCCTTTGATTGGGTGGACAACATGTCAGTTCATGCTGCAAGAGCTCTGATAGGTTGGAGGACGTCCTCCGGCGCCATGCTCTACCAATTGAGCTACAGAGAAACACCAACAATGTCTTAATAGGGCGTTGGGCCACCACGAGCCAGAACAGCTTCAATGCACCTTCGCATTCTACAAGTGTCTGGAAACTCTATTGGACGGATGCGACACCATTCTTCCACGAGAAATTATATCATTTTGGTGTTCTGTTTAACGGTGGTGGAAAACGCTGTCTCAGGCGCCGCTCCAGAATCTCCCATAAGTGTTCAATTGAGATCTGTTGACTGAGACGGCCATGGCATATGGTTTTCATGCTCATCAAACCATTCAGTGACCACTCGTACCCTGTGGATGGGGGCATCGTCATCCTATGAGGGGCATATCCATGGTAGCCAAAATAATGGCCTGTCCAGCATTTTTATACATGACCCTAAGCATGATGGGATGTTAATTTCTTAATTAACTCAGGAACCACACCTGTGTGGAAGCACCTACATTCATTAAACTTTGTGTCCCTCATTTACTTTTGCAGTTACCTGTATGTTTCTCATGCTACCACCCAGCCAGCAGCTACCAAACCTTAGTAACCCCACCAGCTCACATGTTTTAAAACAAATAGACACACACACACACACACACACACACACACACACACACACACACACACACACACACACACACACACACACACACACACACACACACATACACACATATGAACACACACACACACACACACATACACACACACACACATACACAAATATGAACACACACACACACACACACACACACACACACACACACACACACATACACAAATATGAACACACACACACACACACACACACACATACACACATATGAACACACACACACACACACACACACATACACAAATATGAACACACACACACACACACACACACACACACACATACACACATATGAACACACACACACACACACACACACACATACACACACACACACATACACAAATATGAACACACACACACACACACACACACATACACAAATATGAACACACACACACACACACACACACATACACACATACACACATACACACACACACACATACACACATATGAACACACACACACACACACACATACACAAATATGAACACACACACACACACACACACACACACACACCTTAAACAGATTATGAATGGGGTTCTTATTGGAGACTCTATAGCACTAGTCTGAGTAACCATGGCAACACACGCCAGTAGCTGTGTTATGTACACACACTGACTGGACGAAATACACATACACGCACACACACACACACACACACACAGTGTTCAAAGACTAGTAGCCATGGTCACACACTGACCACTTTGCTATGTACACTACCGTTCAAATGTTTGGGGTCACTTAGAAATGTCCTGTTTTCTCCCATTAAAATAACATCAAATTGATCAGAAATACGGTGTAGACATGGTTAATGTTGTAAATGGCTATTGTAGCTGGAAAAGGCTGATTTGTAATGGAATATCTACATAGGCGTACAGAGGCCCATTATCAGCAACCATCAGTCCTGTGTTCCAATGGCACGTTGTGCTTGCTAATCCAAGTTTATCATTTTAAAAGGTTAATTGATCATTAGAAAACCCTTTTGCAATTATGTTAGCACAGCTGAAAACTGTTGTGCTGATTAAAGAAGCAATAAAACTGGCCTTCTTGAGACTAGTTGAGTATATGGAGCATCAGCAATTGTGGGTTCGATTACAGGATAAAAATGGCCAGAAACAAATAACTTTCTTCTGAAACTCGGCAGTCTATTCTTGTTCTGAGAAATGAAGGCTATTCCATGTGAGAAATTGCCAAGAAACTGAAGATCTCGTACAACGCTGTGTACTACTCCCTTCACAGAACAGCGCAAACTGGCTCTAACCAGAATAGAAAGAGGAGTGGGAGGCCCCGGTGCACAACTGAGCAAGAGGACAAATACATTAGAGTGTCTAGTTTGAGAAACAGATGCCTCACAGGTCCTCAACTGGCAGCTTCATTAAATAGTACCCGCAAAACACCAGTCCCAATGTCAACAGTGAAGAGGCGACTCCGGGATGTTGACCTTCTAGGCAGAGTTGCAAAGAAAAAGCCATATCTCAGACTGGCTAATAAAAAAAAAAAGATTAAGATGGGCAAAAGAACACAGACACTGGACAAAGGAAGATTGGAAAAAAGTGTTATGGACAGACTAATCGAAGTTTGAGGTGTTCAGATCACAAAGAAGAACATTTGTGAGACGCAGACCAAATGAAAAGATGCTGAAGGAGTGCTTGATGCCATCTGTCAAGCATGGTGGAGGCAATGTGATGGTGATGGTGGGAGATTTGTACAGGGTAAAATGGATCTTGAAGAAGGAAGGCTATCACTCCATTTTGCAACGCCATGCCATACCCTGTGGATGGCACTTGATTGGAGCCAATTTCCTCCTACAACAGGACAATGACCCAAAGCACAGCTCCAAACTATGCAAGAACTATTTAGGGAAGAAGCAGTCAGCTGGTATTCTGTCTATAATGGAGTGGCCAGCACAGTCACCGGATCTCAACCACATTGAGCTGTTGTGGGAGCAGCTTGACCGTATGGTACGTAAGAAGTGCCCATCAAGTCAATCCAACTTGTGGGAGGTGCTTCAGGAAGCATGGGGTGAAATCTATTCAGTTTACCTCAACAAATTGACAACTTATTTTAATTTTAATATTTAGGGGGTAGATAAGCTTTAACAGCGCAGATTGATTGTAGATTCCATCAATGTAATTGTATGCATCATTTCCAATCCCCCATATATTTTTGTAAATATATATATATATATACAGTGAGGGAAAAAAGTATTTGATCCCCTGCTGATTTTGTACGTTTGCCCACTGACAAAGACATGATCAGTCTATAATTTTAATGGTAGGTTTATTTGAACAGTGAGAGACAGAATAACAACAACAAAATCCAGAAAAACACATGTCAAAAATGTTATAAATTGATTTGCATTTTAATGAGGGAAATAAGTATTTGACCCCTATGCAAAACATGACTTAGTACTTGGTGGCAAAATCCTTGTTGGCAATCACAGAGGTCAGATGTTTCTTGTAGTTGGCCACCAGGTTTGCACACATCTCAGGAGGAATTTTGTCCCACTCCTCTTTGCAGATCTTCTCCAAGTCATTAAGGTTTCGAGCCTGATGTTTGGCAACTCGAACCTTCAGCTCCCTCCACAGATTTTCTATGGGATTAAGGTCTGGAGACTGGCTAGGCCACTCTAGGACCTTAATGTGCTTCTTCTTGAGCCACTCCTTTGTTGCCTTGGCCGTGTGTTTTGGGTCATTGTCATGCTGGAATACCCATCCACGACCCATTTTCAATGCCCTGGCTGAAGGAAGGAGGTTCTCACCCAAGATTTGATGGTACATGGCGCCGTCCATCGTCCCTTTGATGCGGTGAAGTTGTCCTGTCCCCTTAGCAGAAAAACACCCCCAAAGCATAATGTTTCCACCTCCATGTTTGACGGTGGGGATGGTGTTCTTGGGGTCATAGGCAGCATTCCTCCTCCTCTAAACACGTCGAGTTGAGTTGATGCCAAAGAGCTCGATTTTGGTCTCATCTGACCACAACACTTTCACCCAGTTCTCCTCTGAATCATTCAGATGTTCATTGGTAAACTTCAGACGGGCCTGTATATGTGCTTTCTTGAGCAGGGGGACCTTGCGGACGCTGCAGGATTTCAGTCCTTCACGGCGTAGTGTGTTACCAATTGTTTTCTTGGTGACTATGGTCCCAGCTGCCTTGAGATCATTGACAAGATCCTCCCGTGTAGTTCTGGGCTGATTCCTCACCGTTCTCATGATCATTGCAACTCCACGAGGTGAGATCTTGCATGGAGCCCCAGGCCAAGGGAGATTGACAGTTATTTTGTGTTTCTTCCCATTTGCGAATAATCGCACCAACTGTTGTCACCTTCTCACCAAGCTGCTTGGAGATGGTCTTGTAGCCCATTCCAGCCTTGTGTAGGTTTACAATCTTGTCCCTGACATCCTTGGAGAGCTCTTTGGTCTTGGCCATGGTGGAGAGTTTGGAATCTGATTGATTGATTGCTTCTGTGGACAGGTGTCTTTTATACAGGTAACAAACTGAGATTAGGAGCACTCCCTTTAAGAGTGTGCTCCTAATCTCAGCTCGTTACCTGTATAAAAGACACCTGGGAGCCAGAAATCTTTCTGATTGAGAGGGGGTCAAATACTTATTTCCCTCATTAAAATGCAAATCAATTTATAACATTTTTGACATGCATTTTTCTGGATTTTTGTTGTTGTTATTCTGTCTCTCACTGTTCAAATAAAACTACCATAAAAATTATAGACTGATCATTTCTTTGTCAGTGGGCAAACGTACAAAATCAGCAGGGGATCAAATACTTTTTTCCCTCACTGTATATATATACATGTGTACACATATACAGTGCATTCGGAAAGTATTCAGACACCTTGACTTTTTCCACATTTTGTTACGTTACAGCCTCATGTGCCTTTTACTGAGGACTTGCTTCCATCTGGCCACTCTACCATAAAGGCCTGATTGGTGGAGTGCTGCAGAGATGGTTGTCCTTCTGGAAGGTTCTCCCATCTCCACAGAGGAACTCTAGAGCTCTGTCAGAGTGACCATCGGATTCTTGATCACCTCCCTGACCAAGGCCCTTCTCCCCTGATTGCTCAGTTTGGCCGGGCGGCCAGCTCTAGGAAGAGTCTTGGTGGTTCCAAACTTCTTCCATGTAAGAATGATGGAGGCCACTGTGTTCTTTGGGATGTTCAATGCTGCAGACATTTTTTAGTACCCTTCCCCAGATCTGTGCCTTGACACAATCCTGTCTCGGAGCTCTACGGACAATTCCTTCGACTTCATGGCTTGGTTTTTGCTCTGACATGCCCTATCAACTGTGGGACCTTATATAGACAGGTGTGTGCTTTTCCTAATCATGTCCAATCAAGTTGTAGAAAAATCAGTGGAAACTGAGCTCAATTTCGAGTCTCACAGCAAAGAGTCTGAATACTTATGTAAATAAGGTATTTCAGTTTTTTGTTTTTAATACATTTGTTTTGCTTGTATAAAAAATAGGTTGCTAGGTGTAGGCAAGACCATCAGTAAACAGGTAAACTGAGATATGACTAAAGAGTTAATCAGGGTGATTTGTCCACAAATAGACAGGTATTGTCCTTTCCATGGTAGCAAGATCTTATCTATTTTTGCTAACTTTCTATAAAAATGTATTGTAGTAAGATCATTTCTTTCTTTCAGGATATGTATACCGAGTATGTCCACTTCACCGTCAGACCATTTTATTGGTCAACTACATGGCAATGTAAAAGTTGTGTTTTTTAGTGATCCAATACGTAATATAGTACACTTATCATAATTTGGTTGTAATCCAGAGAGGTTAGAAAAAGTATCCAGATCCTCTATGAGGCTGTGGAGGGATCATAATTGTGCATTTAAAAGAAAGCATGAATCATCAGCGTACAATTACCCCTTGATATTATTGTTGGATCTGACTTTAATAGCTAACATTTCGATGGCCATGATAAATAGATATGCCGATAGTGGACAACCCTGTCTTACTCCTCTTGACAGTTTAATACTTTCTGAGAAGTAGCAGAGGGGTCAAATACTTATTTCCCTCATTAAAATGCAAATCAATTTATAAAATGTTTGACATGCGTTTTTCTGGATTCTCAGTTCCAGGTATCGGGCCGGGGGGCTCGAGTTGGGATGTAGCTCATAGTAACCTTGAGCTCACTGGACTTCGTTTACAGTAAAAAGTGTTGGGTCGTTCTTGAATTACAGTGGCATATGGGCATGATATTTTGGAAAAAAAGTAACTTTATTATTCTAGTTGATGGTAACACCAATGATGGTAACACCATTGACGGTAACACCAATGACACATTTTAGGTAAATTAGGATTTTCTGAAATGGAGGCCACAAATGCTCAAATCTAAGGTCATCAAGCCTTTAAAAAATTATTTACTAAAGTGATATGATTAATAATTTTGCTCACAATGTTATTTCACTTCATTTAAATTGACTAACATCAACTGACACTTTGGATTTAGACACCACATGATCAATGGAATCCTCAAATGTATGACATACTAAAAGGGTGTGATTAGCACATTTTCTTAAAACGCCTTGCAAAGGGCCCTTGGATGTCTTCACATTTTATTGTGTTACAAAGTGAGATAAAAATGTATTTAATTGGCTTTTTCTGTCAACAATCTACACAAAATACTCTAATATCAAAGTGGAAGATTTTGTTAATTTATTTAATAAATAAAAACATCATAACAAAAATATAGTCGTGATCTAAGTATTCAGCCCCTTTGTTTAGGCAAGAATAAACTAGTTCAGTGGTCAAATGTGGCTTAACAAATCACGTAAATTACATGGACTCACTCTGTGTTAAATAATAGGGGTTGACATGATTTTTCACTAATGACTAACTCTTCCTCTGTCCACCATACATACAACATATGTAAGGTCCCTCAGTCAAGCATTGAATTTCAAGCACAGATTCAACTACAAAGACCAGGGAGCTTTTCGAAAGCCTCATAAAGAAGGGCAGTGATTGGTAGATGGGTAGCAATAACAAATCAGACATTGAATATCTCTTTAAGCATGGTCAAGTTAATAATTATGCTTCTGAACTGAGCTGCAGGACAGGAATGAAACTGCTCAGGGATGTTACCATGAGGCTATTGGTGTTTTTTTTTTTTTTTTAAAGCTACAGAGTTTAATGGCTGTGATAGGAGAAAACTGAGGATGGATCAACAACATTGTAGTTACTCCACAATACTAACCTAAATGACAGAGTGAAAAGAAGGAAGCCTGTACAGAATAAAAATGCATCCTGTTTGCAACAAGGCACTAAAGTAATACTGCAAAAACACAGCAAAGGAATACACCCTTTGGCATAAATTCAAAGCCTTATGTTTGGGGCAAATCCAACACAACATGTCACTGAGTAACTGCCTCCTTATTTCCAAGCATGGTGGTGGCTGCATCATGTTATGGGTATGCTTGTCATCGGCAAGGACTAGGGAGTTTTTCAGGATAAAAAGTAACGGGATGGAGCTAAGCACAGGCAAAATCCTAGAGGAAAACCTGCTTCAGTCTGCTTTACACCAGAGACTGGGAGAGGAATTCACCTTTCAGCAGGACAATAACCTAAAACACAAGGCCAAATCTACACTAGAATTGCTTACCAAGAAGACGGTGAATGTTACTGAGTTGCAAAGTTACAGTTTGACGTAACTCTTCTTGAAAAACTGACTGAAACAAGACTGAAAATGTCTGTCTAGCCATGATCCCAAACATGCTTGAAGAATAAAAAAAGAATAATGGGTCAATATTGCAAAGCTCTTATAGACTTACTCACAGCTGTAATCGCTGCCAAAGGTGATTCCAACATGTATTGACTCAGGGAGCTGAATACTTATGCAACGACTATATTTTAGTTATTACATTTGTATTCATCTTTTAAAAAATATATAAATGTTCTTCCATTTTGACATCACAGAGTATTTTGTGTAGATTGTTGACCAAAAAAAAAAGACAATTATATACATTTTAATCCCACTTTGTAACACAATACAATGTGAAGAAATCCAATGGGTCTGAATAATTTTGCATGGCACTATAGATCCCTCCCCTGATTACAGTTTGCCAATGGAGAAAATGCTCAAGGTCTTTGTATATCTTTGGACTGGGAAACTGGTCAGAATTTAATGAATAATGGATGGTGCTAAATACAGGGAAATTCTTGAGGGAAACCTGTTTCAGTCTTCCAGAGATTTGAGACTGGGATGGAGGTTTACCTTCCAGCAGGACAATGACCCTAAGCATACTGCTAAAGCAACACTTGAGTGGTTTAAGCGGATATATTTCAATGTCTTGGAATGGCCTAGTCAAAGCCCAGACCTCAATCCAATTGAGAATCTGTGGTATGACTTAAAGATTGCTGTACACCAGCGGAACCCATCCAATTTGAAGGAGCTGGAGCAGCTTTGCCTTGAAGAATGGGCAAAAATCCCAGTGGCTAGATGTGCCAAGCTTATAGAGACATACCCCAAGAGACTTGCAGCTGTAATTGCTGCAAAAGGTGGCTCTACAAATAATTGACTTAGGGGGGGGTGAATAGTTATGCACGCTCAAGTTTTTTTGTCTTATTTGTTGTTTGTTTCACAATTTTTTTTATTTTGCATCTTCAAAGTGGTAGGCATGTTGTGTAATCAAATGATACAACCCCCCCAAAAAATCAATTTTTTAATTCTAGGTTGTAAGGCAACAAAATAGGAAAAATGCCAAGGGGGGTGAATACTTTCGCAAGCCACTGTACCTTTTATCTGGAGGCCGGAGCTGTTGAAGGGCCCTGGTCAACAGTAGTGCACTATGTAGGGAATAGGGTGCTATTTGGAAGGAGGAATAGGGTGCCATTTGGAAGGAGGAATAGGGTGCCATTTGGAAGGAGGAATAGGGTGCCATTTGGAAGGAGGAATAGGGTGCCATTTGGAAGGAGGAATAGGGTGCCATTTGGAAGGAGGAATAGGGTGCCATTTGGAAGGAGGAATAGGGTGCCATTTGGGAGTGCCCTCTGGTCACTCCCTGTTTGGCCCTGCCCTCTGGTCACTCCCTGTTTGGCCCTGCCCTCTGGTCACTTCCTGTTTGGCCCTGCCCTCTGGTCACTCCCTGTTTGGCCCTGCCCTCTGGTCACTTCCTGTTTGGCCCTGCCCTCTGGTCACTTCCTGTTTGGCCCTGCCCTCTGGTCACTCCCTGTTTGGCCCTGCCCTCTGGTCACTCCCTGTTTGGCCCTGCCCTCTGGTCACTTCCTGTTTGGCCCTGCCCTCTGGTCACTTCCTGTTTGGCCCTGCCCTCTGGTCACTCCCTGTTTGGCCCTGCCCTCTGGTCACTTCCTGTTTGGCCCTGCCCTCTGGTCACTCCCTGTTTGGCCCTGCCCTCTGGTCACTTCCTGTTTGGCCCTGCCCTCTGGTCACTCCCTGTTTGGCCCTGCCCTCTGGTCACTTCCTGTTTGGCCCTGCCCTCTGGTCACTTCCTGTTTGGCCCTGCCCTCTGGTCACTTCCTGTTTGGCCCTGCCCTCTGGTCACTTCCTGTTTGGCCCTGCCCGCCTCTCCTCTGATACAAACACACCTCAGGATGCAGTTCACTATTATTATCAGGCTGCTGAACAGTGGGACAGAGGATAGATGTAGGGCCAATACATGGTCAGACAGTAGACGGCAGAGACTGTGAATACTTCTGCATTAACTTGTAACTTTCCGGTGTTTTCCGTACTGCACGTATTATAGTGTATTGTTTTTGTGTGTTTGTATGCTAACTTTACAAAATGAATTTCCATGTAAATGGACAATAAGGTATATTGTATCATATTGTATCATATTAAAATGTGGCCTGTTTGCTCTAGCGCTGCCATTTGACTTAAATACCATTTATTTCCTGTCATCTCCACTGACCTATCTCTTAAAAAATTTAATAATCTGATCAGATCATCTTCAATCAACTGCAGATAAAGGAAAACTGCACTGTGAACCTGATGGGTGGTCTCTCTACACTCAGTGGCCAGTATATTCAAATCAAGTCAAATCAAATTGTATTTGCCACATGCGCCGAATACAGCAGGTGTAGACATTACTGTGAAATGCTTACTTACAAGCCCTTAACCAACAGTGCATTTATTTCTTAATAAAAAAGTAAAATAAAACAACAACAACAAAAAAAGTGTTGAGAAAAAAAGAGCAAAAATAAAATAACAGTAGGGAGGCTATATACAGGGGGTACCGGTGCAGAGTCAATGGGAAATAACAGTAGGGAGGCTATATACAGGGGGTACCGGTGCAGAGTCAATGTGCAGGGGCACCGGCTAGTTGAGGTAGTTGAGGTAATATGGACATGTGGGTAGAGTTAAAGTGACTATGCATAAATAATTAACAGAGTAGCAGCAGCGTAAAAAGATGGGGTGTGGGGGCAGTGCAAATAGTCTGGGTAGCCATGATTAGCTGTTCAGGAGTCTTATGGCTTGGGGGTGGAAGCTGTTGAGAAGTATTTTGGACCTAGACTTGGCGCTCCAGTACCGCTTGCCGTGCGGTAGCAGAGAGAACAGTCTATGACTAGGGTGGCTGGAGTCTTTGACAATTTTGAGGGCCTTCCTCTGACAGCGCCTGGTATAGAGGTCCTGGATGGCAGGAAGCTTGGCCCCAGTGATGTACTGGGCCGTACGCACTACCCTCTGTAGTGCCTTGTGGTCGGAGGCCGAGCAGTTGCCATACCAGGCGGTGATGCAACCAGTCAGGATACTCTCGATGGTGCAGCTGTAGAACTTTTTGAGGATCTGAAGACCCATGCCAAATCTTTTCAGTCTCCTGAGGGGGAATAGTCTTTGTCATGCCCTCTTCACGACTGTCTTGGTGTGTTTGGACTATGATAGTTTGTTGGTGATGTGGACACCAAGGAACTTGAAGCTCTCAACCTGTTCCACTACAGCCCCGTCGATGAGAATGGGGGCGTGCTCAGTCCTCTTTTTTTTCCTGTCGTCCACAATCATCTCCTTTGTCTTGGTCACGTTGAGGGAGAGGTTGTTATCCTAGCACCACACGGCCAGGTCTCTGACCTCCTCCCTATAGGCTGTCTCATCGTTGTCTGTGATCAGGCCTACCACTGTTGTGTCGTCAGAAAACTTAATGATGGTGTTGGAGTAGTGCCTGGCCATGCAGTCATGGGTGAACAGGGAGTACAGGAGGGGACTGAGCACGTACCCCTGAGGGGCCCCCGTGTTGAGGATCAGCGTGGCAGATGTGTTGTTACCTACCCTTACCACCTGGGGGCGGCCCGTCAGGAAGTCCAGGATCCAGTTGCAGAGGGAGGTGTTTAGTCCCAGGATCCTTAGCTTAGTGATGAGCTTTGAGGGCACTATGGTGTTGAACGCTGAGCTGTAGTCAATGAATGGCATTCTCACGTAGGTGTTCCTCTTGTCCAGGTGGGAAATGGCAGTGTGGAGTGCAATAGAGATTGCATCATCTGTGGATCTGTTAGGGCGGTATGCAAATTGGAGTGGGTCTAGGGTTTCTGGGATAATGGTGTTGATGTGAGCCATGACCAGCCTTTCAAAGCACTTCATGGCTACAGACGTCAGTGCTACGGGTCGGTAGTCATTTAGGCAGGTTACCTTAGTGTCCTCGTCTGGTAGGCTTGTGTCACTGGGCAGCTCACGGCTGTGCTTCCCTTTGTAGTCTGTAATAGTTTTCAAGCCCAGCCACATCCGACGAGCGTCAGAGCCGGTGTAGCTACACACATCTAGAACCGGGGTCAACCCCCCCTTTGCCCGTGTGGCTCAGTTGGTAGAGCGTGGCGTTTGCAACGCCAGTGTTGTGGGATCAATTCCTACGGGGGACTAGTATGAAAATGTATGCACTCACTACTGTAAGTCGCTCTGGATAAGAGAAAAAATCAACATTGCTCAATTGGTATCAAGGGACCTAACGTGTGCCAGGAAAACATTCCCCACACCATTACACCATGCCACCAGCCTGTACCGTTGACACCAGGCATGATGGACCATGGACTCATGCTGCTTATGCCAGATCCTGACTCTGCCAACAGCATTACGCAACAGGAGCATGCGATGGTGATGGAGTGCCCACTGGAGCCGCCTCTTCTTGTTTTTAGCTGATAGGAGTGGAACCCGGTGTGGTCGTCTGCTGCAATAGCCCATCCGTGACAGGGATCAACGAGTTGTGCGTTCCGAGATGCCGTTCTGCACACCACTGTTGTACTGCGCCGTTATTGGCCTGTTTGTGGCCCCGCCTCTTTGTTAGCTTGCACAATTCTTGCCATCCTCCTTGGAGCTCCCATTAACGAGCTGTTTTCGCCCACAGGACTGCCGCTGACTGCACGTTTTTTTGTTTGTCGCACCATTCTCGGTAAACCCTAGACACTGTCCTGCGTGAAAAGCCCAGGAGGCCGGCCTTTTCTGAGTTAGCAATTTGGCTTCCCAAACTAAGAGTTTTGGGGGGATTTTTCTTTTTGAGACAACATTCACTTTTTTTCACTTCGGTCTCAACACACACACAACAACAACAACAACAACAACAACAATGCCTTTTTCTCGCCAGCTTTATTCTCAATAAGAACAAGAGGGCACCGTAAGACAATCACCTCCTAACTCAATTAGCCCAGTCTGTTTCCCAGATATGTCCAAGGATAGCAGAAACAGCCCAGTGTTAACCCAGTCTACTTCTGGTTCAGATTAGTTTACTAATAAATAGCCTTTACTGTGTAATAAAAGACTAACCACGTCGCTCCAGTGCATTGCATCTCAAAGCCTACAGGGCATTGCTTTCCCCAACCTTCTCCCACCTCCTCTCAACCTCACAAAGACCTCTTGCATGCCTCCCTACTACCACCGTTTTTAGTACAGGGGAACTCGTGGCTTCATGTGAGGCAGTCGGCTGCCCCAGTCAATACGCTAGTGTGACAGGACACTCCACTGCTGAAAGGAGGCCCTCTCCAGCAGGTGGCATCTGGTGGGAGTGGTCTCAGCTCTCCATGGCACCAGGCACCTTTCTCAGCTAGCGCATAACGTTCTGAGAACCATATATTTCTTAGAGCTTGGTGAGAGTGTGGTTGTCCTGTGGTTAGTTTGCATACAACCTTCCCACAACTTTCTGGGAACGGTGCAGGATAGTTGCTTTGGAACGTTCTCAGCACATTTAAGGAACTTGATAGAAAAACGTTAGTTCTTGGTATTTCATTGCTTTAACAGAATGTTTCCTAAAAGATCGAACATGGTTACATTTAATTACAATTTTGGTGATGTTCTAGGAACGTTCTCCTACTGGTTTGACGTTGGGAATGTTCTCAAATAGTTCAGAGAACGTTAAGAAACAACGTTCTTCTGTGGGAATTTCAATACTTCAGCATACCGTTTCCTACATTTTTCCTCATGGTTCTAGTTAAAGGGTGTAAACACACACTGGCTATCTAATCTGATTTCAGAGCACTCTCGTCTGAGTGTGCTAGAGCGCAGAATAACTGATGAATTTACGAACGCTCAACACCCGTTGAATATGGCCGGCGTCATTAAATATCGGCAAAAAGCGTAATTAAATTGTTGCCAGCAGCACAGTTACAGTCACCAACGCTCTAGATAACATGAAAACAGCCTAACCAGCTCTGCTAGGGCAAATAAAATGGTCAGAGTGAGGTGTTCTCTCATTTGTGTCTGGAAGTAGCTAGCAAGCTAGCCAACGTTAGCCAGTTAGCTTGGGGGCTTGACTGCCGTTGTGAGGTCAGAATGCTCGATCAACTCTACTCTTCGTTCAGACCGTCCAGTGTGCGCTCTGAACACTCTGAGAGAGAAACGCTCTGAATTTACGAACGGACAATCTGACAACGCTGTGAATTTACGAACACCCAGAGCGCACTCTGAGAGCACTCTGGCACTCCAGATTGAATTTACGAACACACCCAAAGTCATGTTCTTAGAACATTAAGAAAACTTTCCATAAAAATCACAAGAAAACATTAGTAACGTTCAAAGAACATTCTAAGAATGTTATTTAAAAACATATACATTCTGTTCTCAGCATCAACAAAACTCTCTCTGGCCTCTATCATGTTAAGTGTGTTCAGGTGTGTTGGCTGCGCCACTAATTGGCCACAACTAATCTTAATGAGTGCTTATTTCCTTTGAAATGGGGTCTGTTTGAATAGACTAAAATGAACAGCTTTGTATCAGTTAACAAAAACATGGCATGCTAGTTCCATCCTGTTGGAGCAGTGGACTAATTCCATGGATAGAAAACAGAAAATCATAGATTTGAATCTCACTGATGCCGTGCCACAATAAAAAAGTAATGTGTTTACATGATTAATGCCTAAGAAAATTCATTTCCATCTGTCCTTGGAGTTCAAAAAAGTTACTGTAAGCTAACAGTGTTATTAAAAGTCTTATTGAAGCATTCAGTGAAAGTTTTAAGAAAATAACCTATAATTTCCGTTAATAAAAAAAAACATTAATAAAACTTCCAAGTAAAACTTTCAGGGAACCATAGTAAAACGTTCTCAGAACCTCCCAGCAACCTACAAATGTAAGTTCCCAGAACAGGCAACATTTTCACTTCTGTTCTCAGAATGTTTTAAAAACGTTCTGTTTTACCAGTCAGGAAAGGTATGGCTTCGTTCCCAGAACCAATGTGAAACCAAAAACGTACGTTCCCACAACCCCCAAGGAACCAAATGTGGTAGCTAGGTTACCACGTGTGTGCGACAGTGGGACCACACCTCCCAGGCCCCGCCAATCAGAGAGGAAGCCGGCTTCTCTTGAACCCAGATGGCTCCTGCTGATATATAACCCTCATGTCTGGGGCTGATGCAATAGTTGAAGGAGATACAACGTGTCGTCAGCTAGACAAGCTCAGCGAATAGCCAAGCTATTAAGGAGAAACTAACCAAGGCGCCAAGAAACAAGGGACACTCATATCTTCGACATTTATAAAGATCCCCAGCTATTTATCTGGTGAGTAAATAATTATTAATAGGAATTAATTTAGTTAAAGCTAATATGTTGTGTAAAGTGTATCGGGATTTAACTGAAATTTCTTGAGCAGAATGGAGAATTATATAATGGGAGAATGTAGTTTTTTATACAGACGCAAATTATTATTTATTTTATATTGCCTATATACTCAGATTGATTCTACTGTTGGCACGCCTATCCTTTGAGCAAAACGTATCCTAAGCAAATAGGAAAACATACAGAAGGAGATATAACAGTTAATTCAAAGGTGGTTGCAATGCTGCGAAAAACAGTTGTAACGTAAAATTCGATACACCCAAAGTTTAGCAAGTCTTTGCAGGGGTGCAAAAAAAAATATATATATATATATAAAGAATCCGCGATCCTACTGCCAGCATAATATCCTGATGCTACGGGAACGGTAATCCCACGTGTTTTAGCCTTTATCCATGATGTGGCATGTACCTGGCCTTTGTTCGGTTTACCGGAGGTTGGATGGTTTTTGGCGTGGCATATTTCTCGGTACTCTCCAGTCGGTCCCAGCACACATTCCAATCCACTGGGGCGAGGAGGAGATGCCATTATTACACCATCAGAATGGAAACATAAGGGCACCGGTGCTGGGCGCGTCCTTTGTTAAGAAAGAGGCAGAAATGGGACACATCCTTCAGTATTCTACAAGTTACATAGTCGTGATTCTGCAACAAACAAACAAAAAAGCATTGCCTGGGGCCTTAACCTATAGGCATGCTGCGGTTATAACCCTTGTTATATGACGAGGCACAGCATAGGAGGATGAGAGAGAAAGCAGTCATCTTTCCGGGAATATAGCCAAGACAAGATTGCTGAAACAGTAACCTAACGTAGCAGGCGTACTAAAATAGCCACAGCAGCCTAATGATAGACCAATAACCTGTGTAAAAATGAATTATCCAATAAATAAGTTAATAAAAAAAATACAGAATAAGACTTATTTTATTTGATATTTTATGCCACCCACATTAAACAGGCCACTGACTGGGCTAGCCAAATGAAAACACAAACGTAACCGGTTTAGGCCTACATGATGTGTGAGTCAAACAATGTTGGCTCATCGTGTTGGGTTTGGCTGAACACATTGTGATTGATGAGGGCACCATTTCTTATGTTTGTAACTGTGGGAAAAATCACTCTTGAGGCCAATGACTGCATTGCTATCTGTTTGAAGATTTATTGCAGACACAGACCAAATTAACAGCCTTTGATAAATTAGATCAATTATTTGGATAAGCTTAGAAAAATTAACTAGGCTAATAATAAATAAGCAACTGCCCATGATTATTTTTTTCTGACAGTAGGCCTTGAGTACAGTCTACTGCTGTGATATTACAGTAGGCCTGGAGTATAGTCTACTGCTGTGATATTACAGTAGGCCTGGAGTATAGTCTACTGCTGTGATATTACAGTAGGCCTGGAGTATAGTCTACTGCTGTGATATTACAGTAGGCCTGGAGTATAGTCTACTGCTGTGATATTACAGTAGGCCTGGAGTATAGTCTACCGCTGTGATATTACAGTAGGCCTGGAGTATAGTCTACTGCTGTGATATTACCGTAGACCTGGAGTATAGTCTACTGCTGTGATATTACAGTAGGCCTGGAGTATAGTCTACTGCTGTGATATTACAGTAGGCCTGGAGTATAGTCTACTGCTGTGATATTACCGTAGACCTGGAGTATAGTCTACTGCTGTGATATTACAGTAGGCCTGGAGTATAGTCTACTGCTGTGATATGACAGTAGGCCTGGAGTATAGTCTACTGCTGTGATATTACAGTAGGCCTGGAGTATAGTCTACTGCTGTGATATTACAGTAGGCCTGGAGTATAGTCTACTGCTGTGATATTACAGTAGGCCTGGAGTATAGTCTACTGCTGTGATATTACCGTAGACCTGGAGTATAGTCTACTGCGGTGATATTACAGTAGGCCTGGAGTATAGTCTACTGCTGTGATATTACAGTAGGCCTGGAGTATAGTCTACTGCTGTGATATTACCGTAGACCTGGAGTATAGTCTACTGCGGTGATATTACAGTAGGCCTGGAGTATAGTCTACTGCTGTGATATTACAGTAGGCCTGGAGTATAGTCTACTGCTGTGATATTACAGTAGGCCTGGAGTATAGTCTACTGCTGTGATATTACAGTAGGCCTGGAGTATAGTCTACTGCTGTGATATTACAGTAGGCCTGGAGTATAGTCTACTGCTGTGATATTACAGTAGGCCTGGAGTATAGTCTACTGCTGTGATATTACAGTAGGCCTGGAGTATAGTCTACTGCTGTGATATTACAGTAGGCCTGGAGTATAGTCTACTGCTGTGATATTACCGTAGACCTGGAGTATAGTCTACTGCTGTGATATTACCGTAGACCTGGAGTATAGTCTACTGCTGTGATATTACAGTAGGCCTGGAGTATAGTCTACTGCTGTGATATGACAGTAGGCCTGGAGTATAGTCTACTGCTGTGATATGACAGTAGGCCTGGAGTATAGTCTACTGCTGTGATATTACAGTAGGCCTGGAGTATAGTCTACTGATGTGATATTACAGTAGGCCTGGAGTATAGTCTACTGCTGTGATATTACCGTAGACCTGGAGTATAGTCTACTGCTGTGATATTACAGTAGGCCTGGAGTATAGTCTACTGCTGTGATATTACAGTAGGCCTGGAGTATAGTCTACTGCTGTGATATTACCGTAGACCTGGAGTATAGTCTACTGCTGTGATATTACAGTAGGCCTGGAGTATAGTCTACTGCTGTGATATTACAGTAGGCCTGGAGTATAGTCTACTGCTGTGATATTACAATACTATTACAGTAGGCCTGGAGTATAGTCTACTGCTGTGATATTACAGTAGGCCTGGAATATAGTCTACTGCTGTGATATTACAGTAGGCCTGGAGTATAGTCTACTGCTGTGATATTACAGTAGGCCTGGAGTATAGTCTACTGCTGTGATATTACAGTAGGCCTGGAGTATAGTCTACTGCTGTGATATTACAGTAGGCCTGGAGTATAGTCTACTGCTGTGATATTACAGTAGGCCTGGAGTATAGTCTACTGCTGTGATATTACAGTAGGCCTGGAGTATAGTCTACTGCTGTGATATTACCGTAGACCTGGAGTATAGGCTACTGCTGTGATATTACCGTAGACCTGGAGTATAGTCTACTGCTGTGATATTACAGTAGGCCTGGAGTATAGTCTACTGCTGTGATATGACAGTAGGCCTGGAGTATAGTCTACTGCTGTGATATGACAGTAGGCCTGGAGTATAGTCTACTGCTGTGATATTACAGTAGGCCTGGAGTATAGTCTACTGATGTGATATTACAGTAGGCCTGGAGTATAGTCTACTGCTGTGATATTACCGTAGACCTGGAGTATAGTCTACTGCTGTGATATTACAGTAGGCCTGGAGTATAGTCTACTGCTGTGATATTACAGTAGGCCTGGAGTATAGTCTACTGCTGTGATATTACCGTAGACCTGGAGTATAGTCTACTGCTGTGATATTACAGTAGGCCTGGAGTATAGTCTACTGCTGTGATATTACAGTAGGCCTGGAGTATAGTCTACTGCTGTGATATTACAATACTATTACAGTAGGCCTGGAGTATAGTCTACTGCTGTGATATTACAGTAGGCCTGGAGTATAGTCTACTGCTGTGATATTACAGTAGGCCTGGAGTATAGTCTACTGCTGTGATATTACAGTAGGCCTGGAGTATAGTCTACTGCTGTGATATTACAATACTATTACAGTAGGCCTGGAGTATAGTCTACTGCTGTGATATTACAGTAGGCCTGGAGTATAGTCTACTGCTGTGATATTACAGTAGGCCTGGAGTATAGTCTACTGCTGTGATATTACAGTAGGCCTGGAGTATAGTCTACTGCTGTGATATTACAGTAGGCCTGGAGTATAGTCTACTGCTGTGATATTACCGTAGGCCTGGAGTATAGTCTACTGCTGTGATATTACAATAATATTACAGTACCTACATCACTTGTGTGACTACAGGCCTATAGAGTAGGCCTACGCTAGCCTATAGAGCAGGCCTACGCTAGCCTATAGAGCAGGCCTACGCTAGCCTATAGAGCAGGCCTACGCTAGCCTATAGAGCAGGCCTACGCTAGCCTATAGAGCAGGCCTACGCTAGCCTATAGAGCAGGCCTACGCTAGCCTATAGAGCAGGCCTACGCTAGCCTATAGAGCAGGCCTACGCTAGCCTATAGAGCAGGCCTACGCTAGCCTATAGAGCAGGCCTACGCTAGCCTATAGAGCAGGCCTACGCTAGCCTATAGAGCAGGCCTACGCTAGCCTATAGAGCAGGCCTACGCTAGCCTATAGAGCAGGCCTACGCTAGCCTATAGAGTAGGCCTACGCTAGCCTATAGAGCAGGCCTACGCTAGCCTATAGAGCAGGCCTACGCTAGCCTATAGAGCAGGCCTACGCTAGCCTATAGAGTAGGCCTACGCTAGCCTATAGAGCAGGCCTACGCTAGCCTATAGAGTAGGCCTACGCTAGCCTATAGAGTAGGCCTACGCTAGCCTAAATTAGTCAATATAACACAGTTCACATACAAGTCAGTTCTGAGAGGGGGAACAGGAACAGGAAACCCAGTGCCCTAAATCGTTTCCTATATGTCTATCTGCTCTGTCTGGCAAACCTTGAAAAGCTTGTAGCTAAAGTCACCATGCAGCTACGTTTTACATTTGAGTCATTTTAGCAGACGCTGTTATCCAGAGCGATTTACAGTTAGTGAGTGCGTACGTTATTTCATACTACAGTCTGTCTGTCTGGCACTAATTTAATCCGACCTCGTATCCACTCCTCTGTCCCTGATTGGGCAAGAGACCGAAGGCAGGGCAGTATAAAGCTACTCAAGTTCACTTTTCGTTTAATTCAGAAGCTTATCTGACGTTAAGGTAAGAGCCTAGCAAAATGTTTTTTCTTTGAGCAATAATTAGAAGTGTGAACTTCTAATATTAAAAATAAAAATAAATAAAAAATAGATCATTTAGAGGTGTGAATTAATGAATTACGGATTTCCATACAGTATGATAGGCGTAATGTTGTAGTAGGACTAACCATGGATGGATGGATGATGGGTCTCTTTCAGTTTGAAAATATGCTTTGTCTCACTTGCGCACAAATTGATAGCCCACTGAAGTAAACAGGCTTGGAAAACAATGTGTTAATTCATTTTAAATGAATGCGCGTTACAACGTAACCAATTTAATTTGTATAGGATGACATAACTCTTAATGATGGAAAAGCCTAATAATAAAATCTAGAAAGAAGCGGATCCATTTTAGGACTTTTTTTCCCCCTTCTAAGTTACTCAAACGACTGTTAGCCTAGCCAACGCCGGAGACGCAGTAATACACTGTGCCAATAATGGTAGGCTAGGCTACTGTAATTTATGTAGTCAGACTGTCGCTTCGTCCCAAAATGGCATCCAATTCCCAAACGAAGCAATGTCACCACTGCTGAGCAAGCGAGGCGCTCCGTCATTCATTCCAGTCCCGTTAGTGGACCCGTTTCCCTAGTGGCATCCAATTCCCTAGTGCACTACCTTTTGACCAGGCTCTGGTCCCCCAAGAAAATAGTGCACTACAAAGGGAATAAATGGACATTTGGGAGAGAGCCTGTGCTTCGCGACAAACGAAGCAACGTCACGACTGCTGAGCAAGCGAGGAGCTCCGTCGTTCATTCCAGTCCCGTTAGTGGACCCGTTCCCCCCCCCCCCACCCCCCACACCCCCACCGTGTCTCATTCCCCGGGGATGCCTAATGCACAGTGTATCTCTGCCATGAGGCACAAGCTGCTGCCATGAGACACAAACTGCTGCCATGAGACACAAGCTGCTGCCATGAGACACAAGCTGCTGCCATGAGACACAAGCTGCTGCCATGAGACACAAGCTGCTGCCATGAGACACAAGCTGCTGCCACGAGACACAAGCTGCTGCCACGAGACACAAGCTGCTGCCATGAGACACAAGCTGCTGCCATGAGACACAAGCTGCTGCCATGAGACACAAGCTGCTGCCATGAGACACAAGCTGCTGCCACGAGACACAAGCTGCTGCCATGAGACACAAGCTGCTGCCATGAGACACAAACTGCTGCCATGAGACACAAGCTGCTGCCACGAGACACAAGCTGCTGCCATGAGACACAAGCTGCTGCCATGAGACACAAGCTGCTGCCATGAGACACAAGCTGCTGCCACGAGACACAAGCTGCTGCCATGAGACACAAGCTGCTGCCATGAGACACAAGCTGCTGTTGCTGAATTGGCCCTTAGACGCCAAAGGATGACAACAGAAAGTCTCAAGGATTCCTGTCCTGGGCCTAGATGTAACAGTGTTGCTTCCGTCCCTCTCCTCGCCCCCTACCTGGGCTTGAACCAGGGACCCTCTGCACACATCGACAACAGTCACCCCTCGAAGCACCGTTACCCGTCGCTCCACAAAAGCCGCGGCCCTTGCAGAGCAAAGGGAAACAACTACTTCAAGGTCTCAGAGCGAGTGACGTCACCGATTGAAACGCTACTAGCGCGCACCGCTAACTAGCTAGCCATTTCACACCGGTTACATAGACATAGTCAAAACGGCAGGACCAACATTGCAGTGAACAAAATAAAGACATTATTATAGGTAATGTTTTCCGAACCATACGTTTTGAGTCCTTGACAACAAAAGCATTCTACCTATTTGTAAAGTATTCAGGTGAGTGGGGTCCTTACACTGTCCTCTTCCTCCTCCTTTAGGTGACTGTGAAGATGCCTGTTATCAGAACACTCAGCAAGGTGGCTAAGCACGCCCTCCTGAGCCCAGGATGTGGCTGTCAACCAATCACAGTGGCCGTACGGACCATCAGCTTCTCGCCCCGCCAGGTCACCTCGGACGCCAGCTTCCACTCAGTGTCCTTCTCCGAGACAGACCACCCCAAGGTGCTCATCACAGGTAAGACCAAATCAATAATCACTCAATCGGGTAAAAGCTCAGAGAGACACCACCTAGGAGGAAGAATCCCTGTTACAGCTTAACACAATAGGATCTATTCACAATGATCTGAAGAAACAAACCTTCCCCAAATGACTCAAGCTAGCTGTATTCCGTTGCAAGAACCCCAATAACACAATCTCTCTTTCTCTCTGAAGAAGAAGAAGAGCTTTGTGTAAATGAACATTAACAAGGATTCTCAAGCAACAGACACAGTATGCATAGCTCTATTTATGGGAAGTGAACCGTAACCTCACAACCTCAATACCACACAATAGGACCTCTATCTGTGGTCTATCTAAGTAAATAAGCTTTTTTCTAAGTGAACCTAAACAAGGCTCCCAAGCAACAGATAGCTGTATTTATAAAGCTGTTGTTTTTTTGTGTGAAGGGAACATAATAATATGCCGTTTAGCAGACGCTTTTATCCAAAGCGACTTACAGTCATGCGTGCATACATTTTTGTGTATGGGTGGTCCCGGGGATCGAACCCACTACCTTGGCGTTACAAGCGCCGTGCTCTACCGGCTGAGCTACAGAGGACCACAACATCACAGTGTTTTACAGCAGGCCCAATAGGAGAGAACCACTGTAGGCGTGAAGCTAGGGCCCTGACCCTCTGAAGCTAGGGCCCTGACCCTCTGAAGCTAGGGCCCTGACTCTCTCCTTTTCACGCTGTCTGCCACGCTATATCTTCTCTATGCCTCTAATGTAACCTTGTCTTCATGGCAACCCTGTCGCAATGCCGTTGATCTGTAACGATAATATCTCCCATAATGTATGTTTTCTCTCTCTCCTCTCTCCTCTCTATCTCCTCTCTCTCTCTCTCTTTCTCTCTCTCCTCTCTCTCCTCTCTCTCTCTCTCTCTCTCCTCTCTCTCTCTCTCTCCTCTCTCTCCTCTCTCTCCTCTCTCTCTCTCTCTCCTCTCTTCTCTCTCTCTCAGGCGGCCTTGGACAGTTGGGGGTGGGGCTGGCTACAATGTTGAGGTAAGAGCACTACAGTGTCTGTGATGGAGAAGAAATGCTTGTCTTTCTACATTTTACATTTTAGTCATTTAGCAGACGCTCTTATCCAGAGCGACTTACAGGAGCAATTAGGGTTAAGTGCCTTGCTTAAGGGCACATCGACAGATTTTTCACCTAGTCAGCTCGGGGATTAGAACCAGCGACCTTTCGGTTACTGGCACAACGCTCTTACCCACTAAGCTACCTGCCGCCCCAAGTGTTGCTGCTTAACATTAAATGTAATGGAATACATTAATTAAATTGTTTTGGATGCTTATTATTAGTACATAATCAGTGTTGTGTAGTAGTGAACTACATGTAGTTCAACTAGTAATTTAACTACATTTTGCAGTAGCTTGGTGGTCGTTGAACTAAATTCAAATCCAGGTGGTGTTTTCACTAGTTCATTACTTTGTTACCATGGAGCTAACCACTGGAACTACACACTACTTCTTTTGCAAAAAAAAAAATAAGTAGGCAAGAATATCCTTTCTTTTTCAGCATCAGACCTGCCTAATTCTCACTTCTTTGGGTTTGAAATGACAAATCTGTTGACTCCAGAGTGAACTGTTCTTGCAATTTGTAGTCTTGATATTTCCGATTGAGATATAATAATCTTTCACTAAGTAGTTTGGATGTAGTAACTACTTTTTTTTCAAAGTAACTTTAGTTAATGAAGTAAACTATAATTGTTCTTAAGGGTAGCTTTAGTGTAGCTTAATTTCTTTCAACGTGAAGGAAATGATAGCTTGGTAAACGATATTTTAAGAGTAGCATCCCCCAACACTTTACATAATCTAGGTGCCACTTAAAAACGAACTACAATTTATAAAGGCTTTATGAATAGCATACATAAAAGCTTCTAGTCAATGTTCCCTCTAAGCTGTGGGGGGGGGGGGGGGGGGGCACAGTAGCCGAGACTGGGGCGCTATCAGCCCAGGTGGGGGGGCACAGTAGCCGAGACTGGGGCGCTGTCAGCCCAGGTGGGGGGACACAGTAGCCGAGACTGGGGCGCTATCAGCCCAGGTGGGGGGGCACAGTAACCGAGACTGGGGCGCTATCAGCCCAGGTGGGGGGGCACAGTAACCGAGACTGGGGCGCTATCAGCCCAGGTGGGGGGGCACAGTAACCGAGACTGGGGCGCTATCAGCCCAGGTGGGGGGGCACAGTAACCGAGACTGGGGTGCTATCAGCCCAGGTGGGGGGGGCACAGTAGCCGAGACTGGGGCGCTATCAGCCCAGGTGGGGGGGCACAGTAGCCGAGACTGGGGCGCTATCAGCCCAGGTGGGGGGGCACAGTAGCCGAGACTGGGGCGCTATCAGCCCAGGTGGGGGGGGGCACAGTAGCCGAGACTGGGGCGCTATCAGCCCAGGTGGGGGGGCACAGTAGCCGAGACTGGGGCGCTATCAGCCCAGGTGGGGGGGCACAGTAGCCGAGACTGGGGCGCTATCAGCCCAGGTGGGGGGGCACAGTAACCGAGACTGGGGCGCTATCAGCCCAGGTGGGGGGGCACAGTAACCGAGACTGGGGCGCTATCAGCCCAGGTGGGGGGGCACAGTAACCGAGACTGGGGTGCTATCAGCCCAGGTGGGGGGGGCACAGTAGCCGAGACTGGGGCGCTATCAGCCCAGGTGGGGGGGCACAGTAGCCGAGACTGGGGCGCTATCAGCCCAGGTGGGGGGGCACAGTAGCCGAGACTGGGGCGCTATCAGCCCAGGTGGGGGGGGCACAGTAGCCGAGACTGGGGCGCTATCAGCCCAGGTGGGGGGGCACAGTAGCCGAGACTGGGGCGCTATCAGCCCAGGTGGGGGGGGCACAGTAGCCGAGACTGGGGCGCTATCAGCCCACAGAGAAAAGCGGGAGATTGAACTTCACTCAACTTTCTCGAGTTTTCCCCGTTAGTTAACACTGTCAACGTTTCCCTTTACTTGTGATCGAATCAACTCAATGTTAGCCACTCTAATGCAACACACCGAAACGGAAGGAACTAGAGATGTTTTTGTACGCATCGGAGTAGGATTCTGTTGCACACGACTCAGCCTGTACTCTACGCTTTACTTTGAACTGGACTGGGTTTACAGCTGTGGTCCTGAGTAGATGTGCTCGTTTTGAGATCAAAGCAAGAGTTGCAAGTAGCCACGTGTGCACATTTTGTTCATATCCTTTGCTAGTTAGTGAGTTATTAGCCCCAGTTATAGATCATTTGTAGTCAGCAATGGAGGAGTGATTGCTTCCTACAAGAACACAAATGTGTGCATTTCTAGACATCTTTGAAAAGCAAGTCAGGTAAAGAGCTTTTATTTTGTCTTAAAGTGGCAATGTTTTATTTTGAGACAGGCTTGAATAAGCTATGTAGCCAATAGGCAGAGGGTAGCATCATTTGTCTGATTCTCTGTAATAATGGTATGGTAATAATAATGCATTTTATTTTGGAAAGTGGTTTCTTGCATCAAACCACACAAAAACATTTTCAGGTTAATGTCAAGCCCTGCATGTTTTTTTTCAAAAGTCTCATGGAATGTAGGCCTACATTGAACACCACACATTGGCTGCTACTGTAGGCTGAACGATAGAACAGCTATTTCCATGTTAAAATGTTATGGGATGCATTTTCGATGGTAGGCCACTCTGGTAGGCCTACATTATGATCAAATAGCCACAGTAGCCTACTGGGCCACTGTTAAAACTGTAACTTAAAGCGGGTACAGCCTCAGCGTTCACGAGAGCGTGTGCTAAATGACTTAAATGTTAAATGTAAATGCGCACTGGATGTTGCACAGAATCTTCACAGCATTCAACGCTCAGCAGACCTGAAATTTGCTCAGTGCCGAAAAAAAGTTAAGAGGGAACATTGTTCATAGCACTGTGATAACCCTGTAATCAACAACCAACCAGTGAACGTAGCCTTTAGGGGGGGGGGGGGGGGGGGGGGGGAGTGTTTCGGTCAAGCTTCCTCTTCATCTTGTGTTTAAATGTAACTTCCTGTTTCACAGGAAGCGGTTTGGAAACAACAACGTGATCCTGTCAGATATCAGAAAGCCTCCAAGCCACGTCTTCTACAGCGGTGAGTGATACAAAGCATGTAGACAGAATATAGCATCTCAGACCTGACCACAAAGCCATTGGCCGATATGTCAACATCTCAGCAGAGGAGAGCTTTAGGATCAGTGTAGCCTTTTAGATCACAATGAATAAGATTACATGGACAGGGGGACCAGATCCTAGATCACTCCTACACTGAGACAGTTGGGTTTAATATTTTCCCGGTATTTCACAAATGTTCCATCCCGAAAATAAATCACTTTTCTCCCGGGTAACCCGGTATTTCCCTCCAAAACCGGAAGTGTCATTATAAAACATATAAATATGTCTGGATTTGATTAGAGCTTTGATCAGCATGAACATTCAAACCTGATGAGCCATATATTTAATGCATTTTATGAGCCCTACATTGACGACATTTAATGAGCCCAAACCCCAAAAAGCCCAAATGATTGTGCCATTATCCAATACATATATGATAAAGGCTACTGCACATTACTGCACGACAGAAAAACATAAAAGCCCAAAGATGTAGCTAGCTACAGTGCCTTGCAAAAGTATTCATCCCCCTTGGCGTTTCTCCTATTTTGTTGCATTACAACCTGTAATTTAAATGGATTTTTATTTGGATTTCATGTAATGGACATACACAAAATAGTCCAAACTGGTGAAGTGAAATGAAAAAAATAACTTATTTCAAAAAATTCTAAAAAATAAAATAACGGAAAAATGGTGCGTGCATATGTATTCACCCCGTTTGCTATGAAGCCCCTAAATAAGATCTGGTGCAACCAATTACCTTCAGAAGTCACATAATAAGTTAAATAAAGTCCACCTGTGTGCAATCTAAGTGTCACATGATCTCAGTATATATACACCTGTTCTGAAAGGCCCCAGAGTCTGCAACACCACTAAGCAAGGGGCACCACCAAGCAAGTGGCACCATGAAGACCAGGGAGCTCTCCAAACAGATCAGGGACAACGTTGTGGAGAAGTACAGATCAGGGTTGGGTTATAAAAAATATATCCGAAACTTTGAACATCCCACGGAGCACCATTAAATCCATTATTAAAAAATTGAAAGAATATGGCACCACAACAAACATGCCAAGAGGGCCGCCCACCAAAACTCACGGACCAGGCAAGGAGGGCATTAATCAGAGAGGCAACAAAGAGACCAAAGATAATAATATGCCATTTAGCAGACGCTTTTATCCAAAGCGACTTACAGTCATGCGTGCATAAATTTTTTGTGTATGGGTGGTCCCGGGGATCGAACCCACTACCTTGGCGTTACAAGCGCTGTGCTCTACCAGCTGAGCTACAGAGGACCACAAGATAACCCTGAAAGAGTTGCAAAGCTCCACAGCGGAGATTGGAGTATCTGTCCATAGGACCACTTTAAGCCGTACACTCCACAGAGCTGGGCTTTACGGAAGAGTGGCCAGAAAAAAGCCATTGCTTGAAGAAAAAAATAAGCAAACACGTTTGGTGTTTGCCAAAAGGCATGTGGGAGACTCCCCAAACATATGGAAGAAGGTACTCTGGTCAGATGAGACTAAAATTGAGCTTTTTGGCCATCAAGGAAAACACTATGTCTGGCGCAAACCGAACACCTCTCATCACCCCGAGAACACCATCCCCACAGTGAAGCATGGTGGTGGCAGCATCATGCTGTGGGGATGTTTTTCATCGGCAGGGATTGAGAAACTGGTCAGAATTGAAGGAATGATGGATGGTGCTAAATACAGAGAAATTCTTGAGGGAACCTGTTTCAGTCTTCCAGAGATTTGAGACTGGGACAGAGGTTCACCTTCCAGCAGGACAATGACCCTAAGCATACTGCTAAAGCAACACTCGAGTGGTTTAAGGGGAAACATTTAAATGTCTTGGAATGGCCTAGTCAAAGCCCAGACCTCAATCCAATTGAGAATCTGTGGTATGACTTAAAGATTGCTGTACACCAGCAATGAATAGTAATGCACGCTCAAGCATCTTCAAAGTGGTAGTCATGTTGTGTAAAACAAATGATACAAACCCATTTTAATTCCAGGTTGTAAGGCAACAAAATAGGAAAAACGCCAAGGGTGGGGTGAATACTTTCGCAAGCCACTGTATATGCTCTCTTGGGTAAATCAATGAAACTAGCTCCAGTAGGCTAATCTTTTTGAGTGTGAACTGTATTACTGTACTGTGTTGTATTATACTGTATTACTGTATTGTATTATACTGTACTGTATTGTATTATACTCTATTACTGTACTGTATTGTATTATACTGTATTACTGTACTGTGTTGTATTATACTGTATTACTGTATTGTATTATACTGTACTGTACTGTATTATACTCTATTACTGTACTGTATTGTATTATACTGTATTACTGTACTGTATTATACTGTATTACTGTATACTGTATTGTATTATACTGTATTATATGGACTGGAATTACGCACCTCGTTCAAACCATGATAAAGCAGGGAGAGAACATGTGATTCTGGTGCAGCACATGTGGCCTACAAAGTTACAAGTATAGGCTAGCAAAATATAATAGGTCCTATTTGTATAATTAGTAGGCTGACGAATTTATACCTTTTAATAGTATTTCCCCTAATGTTATTAGCCGACCTCCTCTCTCTCTCTCTCTATTGTTGCTTCATTCATTCCTCTCTTTCAATAATTAAATGAAATACGGGTCATTGTCCTTATCTTCATCATTCTAATGACATCCTTGAATAATACAGGACTAGAATTAGATGCAGAAGGCTTTTCACTTCCCTTCACGAAGATTGAATGGTTGGTTATGGGTCTGAATAAACAACTGCTATAGGCTACCGCCATCACGCGTTCGCTCCTCTTTCAAACTACCTGTGAGTTCTATTGGCTGCTGTGTTTAACATTCAGCAAAACATTTGCTTGCGTCCCTCTTCGAATAGTCTTATTGGTATAAGTAATGCTAAAAGTAATTATATCCAGCAAGCAATTCTAGTCTAGCATTTCCTGCATGGGACTCCCAAGAGCTAAGGAGTGTTTTTTAAGGAGAGGCCAGCGGAGCACGGGTGGGTGCGTATTGCGCAAGAGACAGAGGCTATAAATTAGAAGCTTATTATGCATAACCCATCATTAATTAGCTTATAAGGCTAATACTGCATATTACCTGAAAGAGGTAGGCTAGGACATCTATATATAGGGCTGTATATCAATCTACAACAGGATTATCTATTTTGGATGCAGTTTGAATGGAGTTGCATTCAGTCTTTATATTACTGTAGCATAGGCTATGCTGCATTCAGTCTTTATAGTACTGTAGCATAGGCTATGCTGCATTCAGTCTTTATATTACTGTAACATAGGCTATTCTGCATTCAGTCTTTATATTACTGTAGCATAGGCTATGCCGCATTCAGTCTTTATATTACTGTAGCATAGGCTACGCTGCATTCAGTCTTTATATGATGGATCGCCGGCCATGGAGTGAGACTGTAGAGAGGCGACGGAGAGAGGAGCAACGGCGTGATCAGGGTCGTCGGACGGTCGAGAGGCAACCCCAAATAATTTTTTTGGGGGGGGCACAGGGCATGGACGACGGGGCTGACGGAGGCAGAAAAGGGGCGTATTCAAAAGGCCACCAGGTTACGGGGGTCACTGGTAAAGGAAGGGAAGGAAGGTTTAGAGGCAAGGCGAGAGGTACTGGGATGTGTTACCAGTCCGGTACGGCCCGTTCCAGATCCCGGGGTAGAGCCAGTGGTGTGTGTCCCCAGTACGGTCCGGCCTGTTACGGCCCCTCGCACCAAATGGACGGTACGCGTCGCCAGCCCGGTCCGGCCTGTTCCTGCCTCTCGCACCAAGCCTACGGTGTGCGTCGCCAGCCCGGTCCGGCCTGGCCCTGCTCCACGCACCAAGCCTACGGTGTGCGTCGCCAGCCCGGTCCGGCCTGTCCCTGCTCCACGCACCAAGCCTACGGTGTGCGTCGCCAGCCCGGTCCGGCCTGTCCCTGCTCCACGCACCAAGCCTACGGTGTGCGTCGCCAGCCCGGCCCGGCCTGTTCCTGCTCCTCGCACCAAACCTACGGTGTGCGTCGCCAGCCCGGTCCGGCCTGTCCCTGCTCCACGCACCAAGCCTACGGTGTGCGTCGCCAGCCCAGTCCGGCCTGTCCCTGCTCCACGCACCAAGCCTACGGTGTGCGTCGACAGCCCAGCCCAGCCTGTCCCTGCTCCACGCACCAAGCCTACGGTGTGCGTCGCCAGCCCGGTCCGGCCTGTCCCTGCTCCTCGCACCAAGCCTACGGTGTGCGTCGCCGGCCCGGCCTGTTCCTGCCACTCGCACCAAGTCTACGGTGCGCGTCGCCGGCCCGGCCTGTTCCTGCCACTCGCACCAAGCCAGGGGTGCGAGTCGTCAGCCCGGTTCGGCCCGTTCCTACTCCACGCACCAAGCCAGGGGTGCAAGTCGTCAGCCCGGTTCGGCCCGTTCCTACTCCACGCACCAAGCCAGGGGTGCAAGTCGTCAGCCCGGTTCGGCCCGTTCCGGCTCCACGCACCAAGCCAGGGGTGCGCGTCGTCAGTCCAGCACAACCCGTGCCTGGGTCACCGGTGCCTGGTAAGGTACCGGTCAACTGCTCCACTACGGAGCTGAAGCTAACCGCTCCTGCTACGTCCAGTTCAGCTCCAGCCAGCGGGGCCAGACCGGACCAGGGGCGCTATGGGGGGTTTATTGGAGGGTGGTGGGAAAGGCCGGAGCCAGAACCGCCGCCGAGGAGGAATGCCCATCCAGCCCTCCCCTGTTTTGTTCTAGTGGAGGCGCGGTTGCAGTCCGCGCCTTTAGGGGGGGGTACTGTCACACCCTGGCTCTGGGACTCTATATGTTGAGCCAGGGTGTGTTCATTCTATGTGTTATATTTCTATGTTGGGGGTTCTAGTTCTTCTGTTTCTTTGTTGGCCTGAGTGACTCCCAATCAGAGGCAACGAGTGTCAGCTGTGGCTGGTTGTCTGATTGGGAGCCATATTTAAACTGTCTGTTTTCCCTTGGTGTTTGTGGGTTTTTGTTCCAGTTGGTCATTGTTACCTAGGACGTTACGAGTCGTTTTGTTGTTTTGTATCGTGTGTGCACTTTAACTAATTAAAGTATGTTCGCTCAACACGCTGCGCCTTGGTCCTCCTCTATGTATGACGATCGTGACACTAGGTTGTCAGACCATGTAAATACTCTGGGCTTGAAAACTATTACAGACTACAAAGGGAAGCACAGCCGCGAGCTGCCCAGTGACACAAGCCTACCAGACGAGCTAAACCACTTCTATGCTCGCTTCGAGGCAAGCAACACTGAAGCATGCATGAGAGCACCAGCTGTTCCGGACGACTATGTGATCACGCTCTCCGTAGCCGATGTGAGTAAGACTTTTAAGCAGGTCAACATTCACAAGGCCGCAGGGCCAGACGGATTACCAGGACGTGTACTCCGAGCATGTGCTGACCAACTGGCAAGTGTCTTCACTGACATTTTCAACATGTCCCTGACTGAGTCTGTAATACCAACATGTTTCAAGCAGACCACCATAGTCCCCGTGCCCAAGAACTCTAAGATAACCTGCCTAAATGACTACCGACCCGTGGCACTGACGTCTGTAGCCATGAAGTGCTTTGAAAGACTGGTCATGGCTCACATCAACAGCATAATCCCAGAAACCCTAGACCCACTCCAATTTGCATACCGCCCCAACAGATCCACAGATGATGCAATCTCTATCGCACTCCACACTGCCCTTTCCCACCTGGACAAGAGGAACACCTACGTGAGAATGCTATTCATTGACTACAGCTCAGCATTCAACACCATAGTGCCCTCAAAGCTCATCACTAAGCTAAGGATCCTGGGACTAAACACCTCCCTCTGCAACTGGATCCTGGACTTCCTGACGGGCCGCCCCCAGGTGGTAAGGGTAGGTAACAACACATCTGCCACACTGATCCTCAACACGGGGGCCCCTCAGGGGTGCGTGCTCAGTCCCCTCCTGTACTCTCTGTTCACCCATGACTGCATGGCCAGGCACGACTCCAACACCATCATTAAGTTTGCCGACGACACAACAGTGGTAGGCCTGATCACCGACAACGATGAGACAGCCTATAGGGAGGAGGTCAGAGATCTGGCCGTGTGGTGCCAGGACAACAACCTCTCCCTCAACGTGACCAAGACAAAGGAGATGATTGTGGACTACAGGAAAAAAAAGAGGACTGAGCACGCCCCCATTCTCATCGACGGGGCTGTAGTGGAACAGGTTGAGAGCTTCAAGTTCCTTGGTGTCCACATCACCAACGAACTATCATGGTCCAAACACACCAAGACAGTCGTGAAGAGGGCACGACAAAGCCTATTCCCCCTCAGGAGACTAAAAAGATTTGGCATGGGTCCTCAGATCCTCAAAAAATTCTACAGCTGCACCATCGAGAGCATCCTGACTGGTTGCATCACCGCCTGGTATGGCAACTGCTTGGCCTCTGACCGCAAGGCACTACAGAGGGTAGTGCGTACGGCCCAGTACATCACTGGGGCAAAGCTCCCTGCCATCCAGGACCTCTATACCAGGCGGTGTCAGAGGAAGGCCCTCAAAATTGTCAAAGACTCCAGTCACCCTAGTCATAGACTGTTCTCTCTGCTACCGCACGGCAAGCGGTACCGGAGTGCCAAGTCTAGGTCCAAAAGACTTCTCAACAGCTTCTACCCCCAAGCCATAAGACTCCTGAACAGCTAATCATGGCTACCCGGACTATTTGCACTGCCCCCCCACCCCATCCTTTTTACGCTGCTGCTACTCTGTTAAGTATTTATGCATAGTCACTTTAACTCTACCCACATGTACATATTACCTCAACTAGCCGGTGCCCCCGCACATTGACTATGCAACGGTACCCCCCTGTATATATAGCCTCCCTACTGTCACTTTATTCTATTGTATATATAGCCTCCCTACTGTCACTTTATTTTTTACTTCTGCTCTTTTTTTTCTCAACACTTTTTTGTTGTTGTTTTATTCTTACTTTTTTTGTTTAAAATAAATGCACTGTTGGTTAAGGGCTGTAAGTAAGCATTTCACTGTAATGTCTGCACCTGTTGTATTCGGCGCATGTGACCAATAAAATTTGATTTGATTTGATTTGATTTGATTTGATTTGTTGGCGTCTGATCAACTCACAAGCCAGCAGGCTAAATTACCTCGTTACAACCAGGAAGAAAACCTGATTCCTTTTTGGCTGAAATACATCCGTTCATTCTTTCAGGAGAATGTAAACTCGTCCATAATTTGCTTCAAAATGTCTGAAATATGAATAGAAAAGACATCTGGAGTGTCCGTAGGTAAAATAGGGAATGATTCAGTTAGTCGTGATATTGATCCTTGTGAAAAGCTTCTTGTACAGAAGGTCGCCAGGAAGTGGACGTGTTCTGAAAGGTTAAATGATAACTGAGGTCACAGACCACATGATCAATACCTGATGAATGGTGATTGGCTGGCCAGTACTGCAGTGACGGACGCCATCCAAGTCTTAACATTAACTGACCTACAGTGGGGAGAACAAGTATTTGATACACTGCCAATTTTGCAGGTTTTCCTGCTTACAAAGCATGTAGAGGTCAATAAAATGCAAATTAATTACTTAAAAATCATAGAATGTGATTTTCTGGATTTTTGTTTGAGATTCCGTCTCTCACAGTTGAAGTGTACCTATGATAAAAATTACAGACCTCTACATGCTTTGTAAGTAGGAAAAACTGCAAAATCGGCAGTGTATCAAATACTTGTTCTCCCCACTGTATTTCCATATCAACTGTCTAGAGCCCTGTTAATCAAGAATATTGTGTCATTCAAACATTCAAAACCCAGGGAGACACCAAAATAGAAAATATATTGATCAGAAAAAGAAAAACAACAATGAGAATATAATAATATGCCATTTTAGCAGACGCTTTTATCCAAAGAGACTTACAGTCATGTGCGCATACATTTTTTTGTTGTGTATGGGTGGTCCCGGGGATCGAACCCACTACCTTGGCGTTACAAGCGCCGTGCTCTACCAGCTGAGCTACAGAGGACCATGATAATATAGGAGGTCCAGTAAAAAAACGTTTTAAAAAAGTTTAATTATGTAGATGATCCTCTAAGGAAACCAATGGTCCAAACCTCAAGTCTCTATCATAATACTTATCCTTGTAGGATGGTCAGAAATAGAACTATGTCAATGGAGGCCAGAGACAACAATACTGTAAAATAGCATGGTGTCAGCTAGGTTGGATGCTGTGAAGAATTAAGGTTACCTCATCATCTTTCTTCTCCAATCGGGAGGACATAAAACAATATAGAGGTAAGATAGATATTGACTTTGAGACATGACATGTTGATTTTCATATTTTAGTATACAGCTTTTCATATTAATGCGAAATTCCTGTTCTTTTTTAGAAGATTTCTCACAAAAACCAAGCGGAGCGCTGAGTGTACTGCAAGCTTTTTTATTTTCAAAGCCTTTTACATTTTAATTCAGCTCGTTCATTTAGATTTTTTGTGGACCTGCTGAAACAACTTTGCAGACGACAACATGAACAATCCTAAAAAGACGCTGCGAGAAATCGGCACCGCTCTGTCAACAGAGCTTGGTGCTTATTATCGGATGTATTATGTTACGAAATCCGACTTTCTGGATATAATGATATTTACATTTTAGTCATTTAGCAGACTCTCTTATCCAGAGCGACTTACAGTTAGTGAGTGCATAAATGTTTCATACTGGCCCCCCGTGGGGATTGGAACCCACAACCCTGGCGTTGCAAGCGCCATGCTCTACCAACTGAGCTACACGGGATATGTTAGAGAAAGACCCCACTTAACGATTCAGAACATGAAGAATCATATTTGTCTTTGTAGATGTATTTAATAACATAAGGAAGTGTAATTTCATCACCAAAGCGCATTTTGGACACCCTAGATAATAGTGGATTAACTAAATGGCTCTGGCCAGAGTGGGTGGACACCCTAGACACAGGGGTTCCCAAACTTTTTCACTCAGATCCCCCCTTCCAGCATTGGGGAACATCCTGCGCCACGTCTATTTCTATGGGCACAAGCGCTGTTCACGACACGAACTGTTCACACACCTCTTGTTGGCGGAGAGACAATGTTGCAGGTTTAAAGCTTATTTCCTGCATGTTTTATATTTCTGCTTATTGTTTCTACTGAACCCTCCCCCTCCAGGACCCTTCATCTACTCTGACATCCTGGACTATAAGAACCTGCGTGAGATCGTTGTCAACAACCGCATCACGTGGTTGGTCCATTACAGCGCCCTGCTCAGTGCCGTGGGAGAGGCCAACGTAGCTCTGGCACGCGACGTCAACATCACTGGTGAGCAATGGAGAATCCGCCATCTTGGCTCAACTTAAATCCACAACACACCACATTGTCCTTCTAGCCAGGCCTGGGAAGGTGGAGGAGGGGAGTAACTGTGAACCTGGCTCAGACGAGATCCACAGCACACCAGTTTTCTTCTAACCAAGCCTGGGAGGTGTCCACCAGGGAGTAACTGTGAACTTCCTGTTCCTCAGGGCTCCACAACGTCCTGGACATCGCAGCGGAGCACGGCCTGCGTCTGTTCGTCCCCAGCACCATCGGAGCCTTCGGACCCACCTCTCCCCGGAACCCGACCCCTGACCTCTGTGTCCAGAGACCCAGGACCATCTACGGGGTCTCCAAAGTCCACGCAGAGCTCATGGGAGAGGTGAGATAAAAAATACACAAATATTGTAACAAATACAAAATACAAAGCAAAATGGGGATAAATTGACAATAAGCATTCAGCCTCAAGCCACTCTGCCCTCGCTACTTACTTTAAAATACATATACCAGGAATCTGACCTGGTGAATCTGACCTGCTGAATCTGACCTGCTGAATCTGACCTGGTGAATCTGACCTGGTGAATCTGACCTGCTGAATCTGACCTGCTGAATCTGACCTGCTGAATCTGACCTGCTGAATCTGACCTGCTGAATCTGACCTGGTGAATCTGACCTGCTGAATCTGACCTGCTGAATCTGACCTGATAAATCTGACCTGCTGAATCTGACCTGATAAATCTGACCTGCTGAATCTGACCTGGTGAATCTGACCTGATAAATCTGACCTGCTGAATCTGACCTGCTGAATCTGACCTGCTGAATCTGACCTGATAAATCTGACCTGCTGAATCTGACCTGGTGAATCTGACCTGATAAATCTGACCTGCTGAATCTGACCTGCTGAATCTGACCTGCTGAATTTGACCTGCTGAATCTGACCTGGTGAATCTGACCTGATAAATCTGACCTGCTGAATCTGACCTGCTGAATCTGACCTGCTGAATTTGACCTGATAAATCTGACCTGGTGAATCTGACCTGGTGAATTTGACCTGGTGAATCTGACCTGGTGAATCTGAAATCATTGGTCTGTAATGTCCCTATAAGTGAAACCTCTAACCCTTATTGCCTGTCTTCCCTCCAACAGTACTACCACCACCGCTACGGCCTTGACTTCCGCTGCCTCCGCTACCCAGGCATCATCTCTGCCGACTCACAGCCAGGCGGAGGAACGACAGGTGAGTTAGTGACACACACACACACACACACACACACACACACACACACACACACACACACACACCTGTCCTCCCTCCCACACACACACCTGTCCCTTCACTGTCGTAACTCTATTTGCGTCTGCTTCCTGACTTCAACATGTCATTGGGGTTATGTGACAGGGACATGTTTTAGAACATGGTCGTTATTTCTAACCAGGGTGATAATGCTACAGGGTGATAATGCTAGGGCGTTAGGTAATACCCCTACAGGGTGATAATGCTACAGGGTGATAATGCTACAGGGTGATAATGCTAGGGCGTTAGGTAATACCCCTACAGGGTGATAATGCTAGGGCGTTAGGTAATACCCCTACAGGGTGATAATGCTACAGGGTGATAATGCTAGGGCGTTAGGTAATACCCCTACAGGGTGATAATGCTACAGGGTGATAATGCTAGGGCGTTAGGTAATACTGCTACAGGGTGATAATGCTATGACGTTAGGTAATACTGCTACAGGGTGATAATGCTATGATGTTAGGTAATACTACTACAGGATGATAATGCTATGATGTTAGGTAATACTACTACAGGGTGATAATGCTATGACGTTAGGTAATACTACTACAGGGTGATAATGCTAGGACGTTAGGTAATACCCCTACAGGGTGATAATGCTATGGCGTTAGGTAATACTACTACAGGGTGATAATGCTAGGGCGTTAGGTAATACTACTACAGGGTGATAATGCTAGGACGTTAGGTAATACCCCTACAGGGTGATAATGCTACAGGGTGATAATGCTATGACGTTAGGTAATACTACTACAGGGTGATAATGCTAGGGCGTTAGGTAATACCCCTACAGGGTGATAATGCTACAGGGTGATAATGCTAGGGCGTTAGGTAATACTGCTACAGGGTGATAATGCTATGACGTTAGGTAATACCCCTACAGGGTGATAATGCTAGGGCGTTAGGTAATACCCCTACAGGGTGATAATGCTACAGGGTGATAATGCTAGGACGTTAGGTAATACCCCTACAGGGTGATAATGCTACAGGGTGATAATGCTAGGGCGTTAGGTAATACCCCTACAGGGTGATAATGCTACAGGGTGATAATGCTAGGGCGTTAGGTAATACTGCTACAGGGTGATAATGCTATGACGTTAGGTAATACCCCTACAGGGTGATAATGCTAGGGCGTTAGGTAATACCCCTACAGGGTGATAATGCTACAGGGTGATAATGCTAGGGCGTTAGGTAATACCCCTACAGGGTGATAATGCTACAGGGTGATAATGCTAGGGCGTTAGGTAATACTGCTACAGGGTGATAATGCTATGACGTTAGGTAATACCCCTACAGGGTGATAATGCTAGGGTGTTAGGTAATACCCCTACAGGGTGATAATGCTACAGGGTGATAATGCTAGGGCGTTAGGTAATACCCCTACAGGGTGATAATGCTACAGGGTGATAATGCTAGGGCGTTAGGTAATACTACTACAGGGTGATAATGCTACAGGGTGATAATGCTAGGGCGTTAGGTAATACCTCTACAGGGTGATAATGCTACAGGGTGATAATGCTACAGGGTGATAATGCTAGGGCGTTAGGTAATACCCCTACAGAGTGATAATGCTAGGGCGTTAGGTAATACCCCTACAGGGTGATAATGCTAGGGCGTTAGGTAATACCCCTACAGGGTGATAATGCTACAGGGTGATAATGCTAGGGCGTTAGGTAATACTGCTACAGGGTGATAATGCTACAGGGTGATAATGCTATGACATTAGGTAATACCTCTACAGGGTGATAATGCTAGGGCGTTAGGTAATACTGCTACAGGGTGATAATGCTACAGGGTGATAATGCTATGACGTTAGGTAATACCTCTACAGGGTGATAATGCTATGACATTAGGTAATACCTCTACAGGGTGATAATGCTAGGGCGTTAGGTAATACTGCTACAGGGTGATAATGCTACAGGGTGATAATGCTATGACGTTAGGTAATACTACTACAGGGTGATAATACTATGACGTTAGGTAATACCCCTACAGGGTGATAATGCTAGGGTGTTAGGTAATACTACTACAGGGTGATAATGCTATGACGTTAGGTAATACCCCTACAGGGTGATAATGCTATGACGTTAGGTAATACTACTACAGGGTGATAATGCTAGGGCGTTAGGTAATACCCCTACAGGGTGATAATACTATGACGTTAGGTAATACCCCTACAGGGTGATAATGCTAGGGCGTTAGGTAATACCCCTACAGGGTGATAATGCTATGACGTTAGGTAATACCTCTACAGGGTGATAATGCTATGACGTTAGGTAATACTACTACAGGGTGATAATGCTAGGGCGTTAGGTAATACTACTACAGGGTGATAATGCTAGGGCGTTAGGTAATACCCCTACAGGGTGATAATACTATGACGTTAGGTAATACTACTACAGGGTGATAATGCTATGACGTTAGGTAATACTACTACAGGGTGATAATGCTAGGGCGTTAGGTAATACCCCTACAGGGTGATAATGCTATGACGTTAGGTAATACCTCTACAGGGTGATAATGCTAGGGCGTTAGGTAATACCCCTACAGGGTGATAATGCTATGACGTTAGGTAATACTACTACAGGGTGATAATGCTAGGGCGTTAGGTAATACCCCTACAGGGTGATAATGCTATGACGTTAGGTAATACTACTACAGGGTGATAATGCTATGACGTTAGGTAATACCCCTACAGGGTGATAATGCTAGGGCGTTAGGTAATACCCCTACAGGGTGATAATGCTATGACGTTAGGTAATACCTCTACAGGGTGATAATGCTATGACGTTAGGTAATACTACTACAGGGTGATAATGCTAGGGCGTTAGGTAATACTACTACAGGGTGATAATGCTAGGGCGTTAGGTAATACCCCTACAGGGTGATAATACTATGACGTTAGGTAATACCCCTACAGGGTGATAATGCTAGGGTGTTAGGTAATACTACTACAGGGTGATAATGCTATGACGTTAGGTAATACTACTACAGGGTGATAATGCTATGACGTTAGGTAATACTACTACAGGGTGATAATACTAGGGTGTTAGGTAATACTGCTACAGGGTGATAATACTAGGGTGTTAGGTCAAATCACATTTTATTTGTCACATGCGCCGAATACAACAGGTGTAGACCTTACAGTGAAATGCTTACTTACAAGCCCTTAACCAACAATGCAGTTTTAAGTAAAAAATAGATAAGTACAAATAATGAAATGTCTCAAAATCACATTGTTTACAAAGATGTTGTACACTAGATACAGTAGATCAGAAGTGATCAGTTGATCAATAGTATAGACCAGAAGAGATCAGTTGATCAATAGTATAGATCACAAGAGATCAGTTGATCAATAGTATTGACCAGAAGAGATCAGTTGATTAGTAGTATAGATCACAAGAGATCAGTTGATCAGTAGTATAGACCAGACCAGATCAGTTGATCAGTAGTATAGACCAGACGAGATCAGTTGATCAGTAGTATAGACCAGAAGAGATACATACAGAAGTGCATACACTTAATAGGTCGAAGGTCATCAGTCACTATGATTAAACCAAACACATCTAAGCGTATCTCCTGCCTCCCTTACTCCAGACTACGCGGTAGCCATCTTCCACGATGCCGTCAAGACGGGGAAGTTTGAGTGCAACCTGAAGCCAGACACGCGGCTGCCCATGATGTACATCGACGACTGTCTGCGTGCCACCGTGGAGATGATGGAAGCGCCCACAGACACCCTCTCCATGAGGACCTACAACATCAACGCCATGAGCTTTACCCCTGAAGAGCTGGCTCAGGAGGTCCAGAAACAGCTGCCTGACCTGGAGGTCACCTACGACATCGACCAAGTCAGACAGGCCATCGGTATGAGCATTTTATTGATCCTTTATTTATACTGGTTGGGGTTGCAACATTCCCAGGTTTTCCTGAAAACCCAGTGGGAGGATTCCCTCCTTGCTTATTCCCTTCTGATTCTGGGAATCCTCCGACTGGGATTTCTTGAAAAGCTGGGAATTAGCAACCATAATACTGGTGGATGATACCATTTTGAGATCAAAGATCAGTGAACCAGGAAGACCTGTCTAAATACTCCACTAGAAGCTCAACATTGAGATTCTCGAACTTCCAAGCATTTTAGATTTGATGAAGTTTTGATGTAGAAACAAACGACAAAGTGTTAAAAGCCTTTTAGAGTAAAGAAGACATCCAACATTGACAATGTCTCTCTCTTCCTTCCCCTTTACAGCTGACAGCTGGCCAATGAACTTTGAGGACTCTAACGCGCGGAACGACTGGGGCTGGAAACACGACTATGACCTCCCGGAGCTCGTCCAGACCATGCTCAACTACATCGGCTCGGACTCGCGCGTCGCGAAGGCCAACTGAGGGGCCAGCGGTGGTTATGGTGCTCGGCGGTGTGCTGGAGCAGTGTTCGTTTCTTTGTACATACTGTAAAGCCGGTTGTTATAGGAGGGAGACACGTGGTCTGTAAATAATAGATTTCTCTCTCTCCTCTCTGTCATTTGGAAGGGCTCTCAATCCGTCTGTCTCTGTCTGTATCTCTCTGTCTGTCTGTCTGTGTCTGTCTGTATCTCTCTGTCTGTGTCTGTCTCTGTCTGTCTGTCTGTATCTCTCTGTCTGTGTCTGTCTCTGTCTGTGTCTGTCTGTATCTCTCTGTCTGTCTGTGTCTGTCTGTATCTCTCTGTCTGTGTCTGTATCTCTCTGTCTGTATCTCTCTGTCTGTCTGTCTGTGTCTGTCTGTATCTCTCTGTCTGTATCTCTCTGTCTGTATCTGTCTGTCGGTCTGTATCTCTCTCTGTGTCTGTCTGTATGGCAGAACAAGCTACTAGGATGTGAAGGTCGGTTGCGTGAGAGATAGCGGGCCGATTCCCCTCCTCCTCGTCTGCCTTCTCTCCCTCCCTCCCTCCCCCATGCCCCTCTCAGGAAGGAGCAGGGGTTAGAACACAGGGTCCGTGAGAAGATGTTTAGATAAAACATCAGAGGTTGACTTGATGGTTGACTTTCAATGGCTTATAAATTGTTTTCTGTATTGTACCGTCGTAAGTAAACATTTAACAGGCAAACAAACAAAAATTATGTAGCGTTGGTCAATCTTAAGCGCTCGAACCCTTCCTCTCTCTGTGTAGAGCGAATGTTATAAGGGTAGCCTCTATGTAAAGCTATTGTAAAGGGGTTAACCGTTGTATAATTATTTAGCCAAGAGCTGAGAATTCAGGTATCAAAGGGCCTAAATGTACAGCCATAATCACATGAAGTTAAAGTTTTAGATGAAGACGTTTACTAATATAAACAGTGTCCTTGGATGCACTTTAGACTAAAGAGAGAAAATGATTTAAACACTTTTTTTTTTAAATTATGGAGGCACACGTCAAGGACAAGCTGTCATTTTTCTATTTCATTTAATGTTATTTTAGCTGTTTTATTCCACTTTTTTGTATTTATTCTGTGATAACTGAGTGGGAATCGTGTCGACTCAATGTGCTTCTTCTTGCACTTTGTAAAGTGTGAATGAATAGTTTCACAGCTCCTCTGGAAACCTTTGGGTGCGTCTCAAATGGTACCCTATTCCCTATATAGTGGTATCCTATTCCCTATATAGTGGTACCCTATTCCCTATATAGTGGCACCCTATTCCCTATATAGTGGCACCCTATTCCCTATATAGTGGTACCCTATTCCCTATATAGTGGCACCCTATTCCCTATATAGTGGCACCCTATTCCCTATATAGTGGCACCCTATTCCCTATATAGTGGCACCCTATTCCCTATATAGTGGTACCCTATTCCCTATATAGTGGTACCCTATTCCCTATATAGTGGTACCCTATTCCTTATATACCAATTTTCTCTATTCCTCTATAATGCCAATAGGGTGCCATTTGGAACGCACCCTTTTACTGGTTAAATATGAACTGTTTCCATTAGTTCGTAATTGACCCGTCAGGGATGTCCGTTTTCACCCACTCAATCTGTTCCAGGAGGGGTAAGTGTTGTGGATGTTATATAAAAAATAAAATAAAATAAAAGGCCATTATGCTGGTTGTATGTTTTTCTTTTCAGATGCTACTGTTGTCAATGAATTCAATGCTTTAGGCCTTTTCACACTTCATTGTTCTGAGCCCCAGGCTAAGACTGGCCGTAATGGACAAACACACATGCAACCAACGTTAGAAGCAATAAGGCATTTATTAACACATTATTTCCCCTTACTTCTAGCCTAGCATTTTATTTCCAACAGTGATGGCTTGTATCACCCTTGCTGTCTGCCTGTCCAACCTCGAAATCAATGTTACACTTTTTTTTTTTTTTTATGCGATCTCGCCCCTGCACAGAGAACTCTGGGCACAGACGAGACATCAACTTTTCTGATCCAGGCGAAATCATGCAACAATATTATTGTCATGGATAGCTATATCCAATTAAATGTCAATATGAAAGCAGATGAAAATGGATCATTTGCTGCCCTTCCAGCTGTAAAGGCTGTGGCTTCAGTTGGCTAAGCTAAGTGAGGAGAAGTTAGCCAGCCTGCATAGCAACCATTTTTGTTAGCCATAGCAACTAATGTTTTTGCATGGATGAAAGTATTATTATAATTTTTTTAAAGTTTTTTTGTCCTCTGATAGAAGGATGAAATATTATAAATTGACATTAAAATAGCATGCAGAACACATCACAGGCCATCATAAGCATATAGAAAAATTGAATGTGAATGTGTAGCTTTTGTGATTGGACAGTAAAAGATTATATGCGTTGTTCTTGACCCCGTTTCACACTGGCTATTTTGGCACCGTGTTTCTGGTAACTCAGCTAGCACTGAGTTAAGGTTAGTGCTAGCCCATTTTACAATGTGTGAACATTCGCTTAGCCCTGAGCTAAGGTGCAGTGGGTATGTTTCTGTGTGAAAGTTGGAACAAATGTGTGTTCTTTGAATCACAAAATCTCCTTTGTCATTAAAGCCTTTTTTTTTTCAAGTATCTCAGCCCTTGTTTCTCTTCTTTAGTACCTCAGTCTGTCTGTGTCTGTATACTATTCTGATACAATGTGAAAAGGCTCTTCCTAAGTTTCCACTACGTTTCTAGCTAATTATTTCAAGACAAGTGACAAGTGGTATGAGGCAGTAATAATAAAGCCAGATGGAAATAATGAAAAATTCTCCCTACACTACTAACGGAGGTATTTAACACTACTAACGGAGGTATTTAACACTACTAACGGAGGTATTTAACACTACTAACGGAGGTATTTAACACTACTAACAGAGGTATTTAACACTACTAACGGAGGTATTTAACACTACTAACGGAGGTATTTAACACTACTAACGGAGGTATTTATAAGGCGTTGTTTAGAGAATGTGTTCAGTACAAAATGTCATCTTGGCCCTCAGCACCTCAGGCCTTGAGGTTTGATGCATATTAAAATGTCCATGGATTCATTACTTCACTGCATCACTAGGCTTTTATTCGATTAAACATTTGTGACAATTTGGTTGGCCACCAAGACTGGGTAGCTATAGCTACTGCGTAAAGGCCGGGTTGGGTTGAACCAGGGGGACTTTATGCTTGTATCCTCCTATGAAATCCTCCTATGGATTATATGTCTATGGCCACAACGCAACAAGGTGTATATTTGGTTTCCCGACTGTAGGCAACCTGTAACTGCCAAAATAAAGGAAACACTTTAGTAAATAATAATATAATAATAATATGCCATTTAGCAGACGCTTTTATCCAAAGCGACTTACAGTCATGCGTGCATACATTTTTTTTTTGTGTGTATGGGGGATATAAATAATATGTTATGATGTGGGGTGCATTTTTCCTGGCATGGTTTAGCTCCACTTGTGCCAAGGCGTATTGAAGCTGTTCTGGCGGCTCGTGGTGGCCAAACACCCTTTTAAAGACACTGTGTCGGTGTTTCCTTTATTTTGGCAGTTACCTGTATGTTCTTGTGATAACGTTTAACCCAAAGTTATTTCTCTGTGGCTAAATGATAGCAGTTATGTACCTATCCCCAGGATATCGCTCAGCTGGTTTATGTTAGAGATCAACCAGCTGATGGCTGATACACACCGCGCTATTTCCCTGTTTTCTCTTATCAAAACCTAGCCATTTCCCTCAAAGATTTACATCTTGATGTCACGCCCTGGCTCTAGGGACTCTTTTATGTTGAGCCAGGGTGTGTAGAGTCTATGTGTTTATGTTGTGTGTGGGATCTTGTTTCCGTTTGGTTTGTTTCTGTGTTAACCGTAGGACTGCACGTTTCGTTTATTGTTTTGTTGATATATTATCACTAACGATAATAAAGTTAAGTATGTTCACAACTAACGCTGCGCATTGGTCTACTCTCTGCGACGATCGTGACACTTGAGGACATTTTGTAGAAGATAGATGCCTACCTGAAACATTTGTTTGAATCCCAACTGCCGATAATTGTATAGGCCGAGCCCTAATAACGTTCCTTATTGTGCAATTTTGAAAGCACAGTCACTGACTAATCTCAGCACCCAGAACCAAATCAGCTGTGACAAGAGACTCCCGACTATAGAACGCTCTTCTTTGATTACGTCCCAAATGACACCCTATTCCCTACATAGTGCACTACTTTTGACCAGAGCCCTGTGGATCCTGGTCAAAAGTAGTGCACTACATAGGGAATAGGGTGTCATGTGGTACGGAGCCTCTGTCTCTATCAGCCTATCAATGAACGATAGCATGAACAGCAGATGGCATGTCGAGGCTGGTCCTAGATCAACAGTTCACTATTATATGACACCCTTTGTAAATACAGTCCCCGGAAAGCCATCCATGGTCCTAGATCAGCAGTGTAAATACAGTCCCCGGAAAGCCATCCATGGTCCTAGATCAGCAGTGTAAATACAGTCCCCGGAAAGCCATCCATGGTCCTAGATCAGCAGTGTAAATACAGTCCCCGGAAAGCCATCCATGGTCCTAGATCAGCAGTGTAAATACAGTCCCCGGAAAGCCATCCATGGTCCTAGATCAGCAGTGTAAATACAGTCCCCGGAAAGCCATCCATGGTCCTAGATCAGCAGTGTAAATACAGTCCCTGGAAAGCCATCCATGGTCCTAGATCAGCAGTGGAAACACAGTCCCTAGAAAGCCATCCATGGTCCTAGATCAGCAGTGGAAACACAGTCCCCGGAAAGCCATCCATGGTCCTAGATAAGCAGTGTAAACACAGTCCCTGGAAAGCCATCCATGGTCCTAGATCAGCAGTGGAAACACAGTCCCTGGAAAGCCATCCATGGTCCTAGATCAGCAGTGTAAATACAGTCCCTGGAAAGCCATCCATGGTCCTAGATCAGCAGTGTAAACACAGTCCCCGGAAAGCCATCCATGGTCCTAGATCAGCAGTGTAAACACAGTCCCTGGAAAGCCATCCATGGTCCTAGATCAGCAGTGTAAATACAGTCCCCGGAAAGCCATCCATGGTCCTAGATCAGCAGTGTAAACACAGTCCCTGGAAAGCCATCCATGGTCCTAGATCAGCAGTGGAAACACAGTCCCTGGAAAGCCATCCATGGTCCTAGATCAGCAGTGTAAATACAGTCCCTGGAAAGCCATCCATGGTCCTAGATCAGCAGTGTAAATACAGTCCCTGGATAGCCATCCATGGTCCTAGATCAGCAGTGGAAACACAGTCCCTGGAAAGCCATCCATGGTCCTAGATCAGCAGTGTAAACACAGTCCCTGGAAAGCCATCCATGGTCCTAGATCAGCAGTGGAAACACAGTCCCTGGAAAGCCATCCATGGTCCTAGATCAGCAGTGTAAATACAGTCCCCGGAAAGCCATCCAATACATAACATAGGCTGCTCTGTTATGAAAGGACTTTAACTAGTTAGCTACAGTTTAACTAGTTAGCTACGGTTTAACTAGTTAGCTACAGTTTGTTTTGTTACTTGGCCATAGTTGTATCTCTGTCTTTCCAGTGTCAGTTCCAGGTTTAGCTGTACTCAATCAGATCCGCTTTAGAGGTTGTTTTGATGGTGTCAGAGGTGGGACTGTGTTACAGCTATCAAATCCACAATTGGCTCCAGCATTATACCTCAAGTGGATATTGTAATCTACACCTCCATTATGATGATAGAAATCATTTTTATTTTGTTGAATGATTTTTCAATTTTGGCTTGATCTGATTGAACCTAGGCCTTAGTATGGCTTGATCTGATTGAACCTTAGTTTGGCTTGATCTGATTGAACCTAGGCCTTAGTTTGGCTTGATCTGATTGAACCTTAGTTTGGCTTGATCTGATTGAACCTAGGCCTTAGTTTGGCTTGATCTGATTGAACCTTAGTTTGGCTTGATCTGATTGAACCTAGGCCTTAGTTTGGCTTGATCTGATTGAACCTAGGCCTTAGTTTGGCTTGATCTGATTGAACTTTTTTTTTTTTTTTTGCTTGATCTGATTGAACCTAGGCCTTAGTTTGGCTTGATCTGATTGAACCTAGGCCTTAGTTTGGCTTGATCTGATTGAACCTAGGCCTTAGTTTGCAGGGAGTTGGTCTGTCTGAAGCTGTGTTAGCTGTTAAGTCATAAAACGTGTGAGTTATAAAATGTCTGTAACTGGAGGAGTTTAGGGACATTTGTAACATGAGCATTAACAGTCTAGATCTGCCAAGTCACAGCACAGCCATGCCTGCCCTGTACAGGGGCGGACTGGGACCAGAAATCGACCTGGGCTCTTCTAACACACCATTTCCCCCATTAAGGCCCCCACACAGCCTTTCCTAGAGGCCTCAACTATTAGCCAAATAATTATCATTTTGCGTCAAAACAATTTTTTTGGGGGGGACAGGCCCACTGGGCTAAAGATGGACTAGCCCATCTGGCATTTTCCAGAATTGCCCTTTGGCCGGTCCGTCCCTGGCCCTGTACTATCAACTCACAGAAGATGCTTTCCCAAAGAAATGCCACTTTATGTACCATTCAGTCCTTTCACACCAGCAGTATACAGGCAATGGGAATCATGTTGTTTCTATGGAAGCAGTACAGCCGAGTAGTTCTACATGTACAGTGCTATGAAAAGGTATTTGCCCCCTTTCTAATTTTCTCTACTTTTGCATATTTGTGATACTGAATGTTATCAGATCTTCAACCAAAACCTAATATTAGATAAAGGGAACATAAGTGAAGAAATAACACAACAATTACATATTTATTTCATAAACAAAGTTGTGCAACACCCAATTCCCCTGTGTGAAAAAGTAATCGCCCCCTTACACTCAATAACTGGTTGTGCCACCTTTAGCTGCAATGACTCCAACCAAATGCTTCCTGTAGTTGTTGATCAGTCTCTCACGTCGCTGTGGAGGAATTTTGGCCCACTCTTCCATGCAGAACTGCTTTAACTCAGTGACGTGTGGGTTTTCAAGCATGAACTGCTCGTTTCAAGTCCTGCCACAACATTTCAATTGGGATTAGGTCTGGACTTTGACTAGGCCATTCCAAAACTTCAAATGTGTTGCTTTTTAGCAATTTTCATGTAGACTTGATTGTGTGTTTTGGATCATTGTCTTGCTGCATGACCCAGCTGCGCTTCAGCTTCAGCTCACAGACGGATGGTCTGACATTCTCCTGTAGAATTCTCTGATACAGAGCAGAATTCATGGTTCCTTCTATTAAGGCAAGTCGTGTAGGTCCTGAGGCAGCAAAGCATCTCCAAACCATCACACCACCACCACCATGCTTGACCTTTGGTATGATGTTCTTACTGTGGAATGCAGTGTTTGGTTTTCGCCAGGCATAATGGGAGAGGGACCATACCTCAGGACTACCTGGCCTGATGACTCCTTGCTGTCCCCAGTCCACCTGGTCCTCTCTCCCTCCCCTCCTGGAGGACCTGAGCCCTAGGACCATGCCTCAGGACTACCTGGCCTGATGACTCCTGGCTGTCCCCAGTCCACCTGGTCGTGCTGCTGCTCCAGTTTCCACTCTTCCTCCTGCGGCTATGAAACCCTGACCTGTTCACCGGACGTGCTACCTTGTCCCTGACCTGCTGTTTTCAACTCTCTCTCTCTACCACACCTGCTATTTCAACCTTTAAATGCCCGGCTATGAAAAGCCAAGTGACATTTACTCCTGATGTACTGACCTGTTGCAACCTCTACAACCACTGTGATTATTATTTGACCCTGCTGGTCATCTATGAACTTTTGAACATCTTGGAGAAAAATCTGACCTTAATGGACATGTACTGTTATAATCTCCACCCGGCACAGCCAGAAAGGGACTGGCCACCCCTCAGAGCCTCTCTAGGTTTTTTCCTAGGTTCCTGCATTTCTAGGGAGTTTTTCCTAGCCAACGTGCTTCTACATCTGCATTGCTTGCTGTTTGGGGTTTTAGGCTGGGTTTCTGTATAGCACTTCGTGACATCTGCTGATGTAAAAAGGGCTTTATAAATCATATTTGATTGATTGATTGGTTTGGGTGAGAGCAGTGAAACCTGCTCTGCATAATCACACAATGTTCACTACCAGCTACCTCTACTCTCTCTCTGTGATGGGTGATTTGAAGGAGTCAGGCGCAGGAGGGTAAATCACAGAATAACAGGATTTATTCCGGAATACAGAGTACACAGTAAAGTGTGCAAAACAGGAACAAACAAGGCAACCTGGCGAATACAAAATACAAGGAGATCCACCGAGCTTCACTATCCTCACAAATAACAATCACACCCAAAGACAAGGGGGGCAGAGGGAATACTTATACAGGTACTGGTGAGGGGATATGAACCAGGTGTGTGTAATAAACAAGACAAAACAAATGGAATGATGAGATGAGGAGCGGCAGCGGCTAGAAGGACGGTGACGACGAACGCCGAAGCCTGCCTCGAACAAGGAGAAGAGGCAGCTTCGGAGGAAGTCGTGACACTCTCTCTCTCCTCTCCGCAGATGTTTCAGTTCCCACAGATTGTCGTTCCTTTCAAAAAGGTCACCTTGTTGAAATGTTTGACACCTGGAAGGAGGAAGCTTTTTTACGACACATGGTCAGGTGTCAAGCTTTTAGTCATAAAACTGCTTTGTGCTCACGTACCTCCTTTTCTGGTTCAACCTTTGAAATGTACATGAGAAACAAATGTCTGCACATTGCTCCAAAACATTTTCTTTTTCTTCAAAATATAGTTTTATTTTAGCTCGTTTTCCCAACCAACAACGTGTACTGCAACGAACGCTGCTGCTGAACATGTTCTGTAGATCTGAGGATGGAAGCGGTATACACAGAATGGTGGAGTAGAGAACATCACTCACGCATCACATTGCACATTCAACACATGTAGCCTATTTCCATCACCCCCATAACAAATAAGAACATAACACATGTATTCCAAATGCCTCCATATGAATGACACAACCCTCATGGAGGAATCCTCCCTCATGTCTTGTGATGTTAGACGAACACCTTGTGGTTCTCAGTTCCACTTTCCACCCTGTCTCCTCATCGAGAACTGCTACGTGTGTGCTGATTGCAGCTGGAAGCAGGTTCCACCCAATTCACAGAACACCCCCACCGGTTCTGAGAATCAAGGGCCCTTGGGGAGTCAAAATACTCTCACATTAGCACTGGGAAGCAAATGTGTCTGTGTGTGTTTGTTTGTGTGTGTTTGTTTGTGTGTGTGAAATGTGTGGGTGTGTGTGTCAGGGTTTTATTTATTTACTGAGAACTTCCAGGGTACGGGGGGGGAGGAAGACATGTTGTAGTACAGTATTATGAAGGAAGGATGACATGTTGTAGGACAGTATTATGGGATATGAACAAGACTGTGTGGGAAGGCCCACAGGGGACAGACCTGGGTTTAAATAGCAATTGTTTTCTTTCAAGTATTTTAATTGAGTCGACCTTGAGTACCAGATGGGCAAGGTTTGGACCTTTGGGACTGCCGGCATCCCATTGGTTCCATCGCATCAGACAAGATCTATCAAACGCATTTCAAAGTTTTGGAATGAAACCAAATGCTATTTGATCCCACCCATGTCTGGTTGGTGAAGGGAAGGAGAGGGTATATATATACAACAAGAAAAGGAGGGGCTAGGTAGAGAGGAGGGGCTAGGTAGAGAGGAGGGGCTATGTAGAGAGGAGGGGCTAGGTAGAGAGGAGGGGGTAGGTAGAGAGGAGGGGCTAGGTAGAGAGGAGGGGCTATGTAGAGAGGAGGGGCTAGGTAGAGAGGAGGGGCTATGTAGAGAGGAGGGGCTAGGTAGAGAGGAGGGGCTATGTAGAGAGGAGGGGCTAGGTAGAGAGGAGGGGCTAGGTAGAGAGGAGGGGCTATGTAGAGAGGAGGGGCTAGGTAGAGAGGAGGGGCTAGGTTTAGAGGAGGGGCTAGGTAGAGAGGAAGGGCTAGGTAGAGAGGAGGGGCTAGGTAGAGAAGAGGGGCTATGTAGAGAGGAGGGACTAGGTAGAGGAGGGGCTAGGTAGAGAGGAGGGGCTAGGTTTAGAGGAGGGGCTAGGTAGAGAGGAGGGGCTAGGTAGAGAGGAGGGGCTAGGTAGAGAGGAAGGGCTAGGTAGAGAGGAGGGGCTAGGTAGAGAGGAGGGGCTATGTAGAGAGGAGGGACTAGGTAGAGGAGGGGCTAGGTAGAGAGGAGGGGCTAGGTAGAGAGGAGGGGATAGGTTTAGAGGAGGGGCTAGGTAGAGAGGAGGGGCTAGGTAGAGAGGAGGGGCTGTGGAGGAGGGGCTAGGTAAAGAGGAAGGAATGTGGAGGAGGGGCTATTTAGAGAGGAGGGGCTAGGTAGAGAGGAGGGTCTAGGTAGAGGGCTACAGAGGAGGGGCTAGTTAGAGACGAGGGGCTACGGAGGAGGGGCTACGGGAAGGGTCTAGGTAGAGAGGAGGGGCTACGGAGGAGGGGCTAGGTATAGAGGAGGGGCTATGGAGGAGGGGCTAGGTATAGAGGAGGGGCTACCGGGGCAGACTACTGAATCCCAAATGGCACCCTAGTCCCTACATAGTGCACTACTTTTGACCAGAGTCTTATATAGTAGTGCATTATATAGGGAATAGGGTGCCATTTGGGACCATTTGGAACATAACCACTGACAGTCAAACGGAGGTAGACCACTGTGCTGCAGCTGTTATTGGTAACCTGTAGGGATATTATGCTGGAAAAGGGTATACGTACACCCTTGAACTGCAAACTGATATTTAGTTTCAGAATTAGTTAAAATGTATTTAGGGTTAGGGTCAAGGTTAGGGTCAAGGTTAGGGTCAAGGTTAGGGTTAAGGTTAGGGTCAGGGCGGCAGGTAGCTTAGTGGGTAAGAGCGTTGTGCCAGTAACCGAAAGGTCGCTGGTTCTAATCCCCAAGCCGACTAGGTGAAAAATCTGTCGATGTGCCCTTAAGCAAGGCACTTAACCCTAATTGCTGATGTAAGTCACTCTGGATAAGAGCGTCTGCTAAATGACGTAAATGTAAGGTTAGGGTCAAGGTAAGGGTCTGCTTTTAGATTTTAGTTTGTCATTTTACAAGTCAGGAGTGTCCTTTTAGTCCTTAGCTATTACACTACAGCCCCTAAGGGGCATTCATAGGAATCCATGTTTTTCTTTGGTCTGATAATGGCCTTTTTTAGTTGATTGGTAAAATGTATCTCCAATGGTCTGGTAGAGGACCAATAACATCAAGGTGATTTCAGTATGACCATAGCCACGTGACACGAGAGCAGTGACGTGGGTTATGAGGGTTGGAGATTAAATGATCCTTGTAAGTGAACCATGAATCACTATAATGTCCCCTGTGACCTTTCGACCCTGCACCAGCACACCTCCTGACACATGACTGTACGTTCATTTATCTTAGTAATGGCACCAAACAGCCCATGCACGGGATTCAGCTGAGCTTCTCTTGAAATGGACGACTGGAGATTGTGTGATTGACATAATTGTATGATCTTCCTACTAGGTAAAAGGATGACTATATGATTACAAAAAGTTGTTTTTGTTTTGTTTTTTATTTTTGTACGTTTTACCCCCTTTTTCTCCCCAATTTCGTGGTATCCAATTGGTAGTTTACAGTCTTGTCCCATCGCTGCAACTCCTGTGTAGGACTCGGGAGAGGCGAAGGTCGAGAGCCATGCGTCCTTCCGAAACACGACCCCGCCAAGCCGCACTGCTTCTTGACACACTGCTTGTTTAACCCGGAAGCCAGCCGCACCAACGTGTCGGAGGAAACGTCGTACAGCTGGTGACCAAAGCCAGCGTGCACTGCGCCCGGCCACCACAAGGAGTCGCTAGAGCGTGATGGGACAAGGACATCCCAACCAGCTAAACCCTCCCCTAACTCGGACGACGCTGGGCCAATTGTGCGCCGTCTCATGGGTCTCCCGTTTGCGGTCGGCTGCGACACAGCCAGGGATCGAACCCGGATCTGTAGTGACGCCTCTAGCACTTATCTTCTACATTTCTATGTGGATTTTTCAACGCAATTTCAACAAGAAGTGAAATTACCAATCCTATTTCATTACATTGGTAATATCGTTTTGTTTTAATGTACTGTATTTAAGTAGTATTTTGCCACACTAACATTTGGTCCAATTCAACAGTTTGCTGTAGATTTGTGAATGGAGTAGGGCAGGCTAAACTGTCCCTAGTGGGAGAGTCTGTTTCAGAGCTGGCCAGATACAATACAGAAGTAACAGTAGAGGGAATCACTCTGGGCTGGCAGGATATCATCACTCTGGGCTGGCAGGATATCATCACTCTGGGCTGGCAGGATATCATCACTCTGGGCTGGCAGGATATCATCACTCTGGGCTGGCAGGATATCATCACTCTGGGCTGGCAGGATATCATCACTCTGGGCTGGCAGGATATCATCATTCTGCTGGTAAGGCTGGCAGGATATCATCATTCTGCTGGTAATATCACGTTTCAGGAGAAGACCCAGATGCAGACAGTGTCGAAGTAACAAAAGTTTATTACAAAAACAGGGGCCAGGCAAACGACAGGTCAAGGGCAGGCAGAGGTCAGTAATCTAGATCAGAAGCCAAAAGGTACAGAACTGCAGGCAGGCTCAGGGTCAGGGCAGGCAGAGGTCAATAATCCAGGGTGGTGTGACAAGGTACAGAACGGCAGGCAGGGTCAGGGCAGGCAGAATGGTGATATCATCATTCTGCTGGAAAGGCTGGCAGGATATCATCATTCTGCTGGAAAGGCTGGCAGGATATCATTATTCTGCTGGAAAGGCTGGCAGGATATCATCATTCTGCTGGAAAGGCTGGCAGGATATCATCATTCTGCTGGAAAGGCTGGCAGGATATCATTATTCTGCTGGAAAGGCTGGCAGGATATCATCATTCTGCTGGAAAGGCTGGCAGGATATCATAATTCTGCTGGAAAGGCTGGCAGGATATCATCATTCTGCTGGAAAGGCTGGCAGGATATCATTATTCTGCTGGAAAGGCTGGCAGGATATCATCATTCTGCTGGAAAGGCTGGCAGGATATCATTATTCTGCTGGAAAGGCTGGCAGGATATCATCATTCTGCTGGAAAGGCTGGCAGGATATCATCATTCTGCTGGAAAAGCTGGCAGGATATCATCATTCTGCTGGAAAAGCTGGCAGGATATCATTATTCTGCTGGAAAGGCTGGCAGGATATCATCATTCTGCTGGAAAGGCTGGCAGGCAATCAAAAATTATTAAACAGCTGCGTTCAGCTATTTTGAAAAACACCCATGTTTTATATTTAGGCCCTTTCTCTGTCAACTCATTGTTCTCTGGCCTGTTTATCCAGATGATAGACTAGTGTCCTGTCCAGGTGGTGTACTTGTACATTAAGCTGCTTCATGCTACAGAAACAGGAGACAGACTAGCGTCCTGTCCAGGGGGTGTACTGGTACATCAAGCTGTCTCACTACAGAAACAGGAGACAGACTAGTGTCCTGTCCAGGTGGTGTACTGGTACATCAAGCTGCCTCACGTTACAGAAACAGGAGACAGGGTCCTGAGATTCCTGACCTATGGGTCGTTCAGGCTCGGACAAGGTTTTCTAGTTCTCCAGACTGCACAGTATACTGAAACACAGTCATCTGGTAGCCTGGCCAGTGACAACGGGACGGCGGCCATGTTGAAACACAGTCATCTGGTAGCCTGGCCAGTGACAACGGGACGGCGGCCATGTTGAAACACAGTCATCTGGTAGCCTGGCCAGTGACAACGGGACGGCGGCCATGTTGAAACACAGTCATCTGGTAGCCTGGCCAGTGACAACGGGACGGCGGCCATGTTGAAACACAGTCATCTGGTAGCCTGGCCAGTGACAACGGGACGGCGGCCATGTTGAAACACAGTCATCTGGTAGCCTGGCCAGTGACAACGGGACGGCGGCCATGTTGAAACACTGTGATGATGATATTTCCTTACAGGAGATGATAGAGAGGGAAGGCTTTCTAGGTCTTTCTAGGTCAGCGTCTCAAATGGCACCCTATTCCCTATGTAGTGCACTACTTTTTACCAGGGCTCATAGGGCTATGTTCAAAAGTAGTGCACTATATAGGGAATAGGGTGCAGTCCTAGATCTCTGCGAAGTTCTAGACAAAAAAATGTGTTATGACAACATAATCTGTCCCTTCCTTACTATCCGTCTCTTGTCCTTGTGTCACTTCTTTTCTCATAACACATTTTTCCATGTTATCTACTACTACTGTGAGGAATGCTATTCAATCTGCTCTCAGACTGGAATCAGGAAACCTAAACATTCATGATCTATTGTCCTATCGACAAAACACGTGTCTCAAATGCCACCCTATTCTCTACAGAGTGCAGTAGTCTTGACCAGGGTCCCATGAACCTGGAGACTGATGCACATGTTTTTTTTCTTCCAACCAGCCAGGCCAGGCCAGGGGAAAGACTTGTTTTGTAACACCCAGCCTTTCAAGAGATTTAGCCTTCAGATAACACGTACCAGGCAGGTCAAGCAGGCAGACACCTGCTGCTTCCATATAGAGGGCGTCTAGAGAACTGTAAACACTGACTGAAAGATAGATATGATCTGTACTGTATCAAAACAATGTGCCCTGTGTAATGATAGTTACGGTAAGTCCCTCAGTCCCAAATGACACCCTACTCCCTAGATAGTACTCTACTTTGGACCGGAGCCCATAGGGTGAGATTTGGGATGTATCCAGGGACTGCAAGCTAGTTAAGATCCGTATCAAAACAACGCGTCCTCCTTAGTGAGCTGGTAGAGATGGTCAATCCCTGATTAGTGAGCTGATAGAAATGGTAAGTCATTCAGTGAGCTGATAGAGATGGTAAGTCCCTGATTAGTGAGCTGATAGAGTTCGTATTTCCCTGATTAGTGAGCTGATAGAGATGGTAAGTCCCTCAATGAGCTGATAGAGATTGTAAGTACCTGATTAGTGAGTTGATAGAGATGGTAAGTCCATCAGTGAGCTGATAGAGATGGTAAGTCACTCAATGATATGATGGATATTGTAAGTCCCTCATTGAGCTGATAGAGATGGTAATTCCCTAATTAGTGAGCTGATAGAGATGGTACGTCCCTGATTAGTGAGCTGATAGAGATGGTAAGTACCTCAATGAGCTGATAGAGATGGTAATTCCCTGATTAGTGAGTTGATAGAGATGGTAATTCCCTCAGTGATAGTGAGCTGATAGAGATGGTAAGTCACTCAGTGATATGATGGAGATGGTAAGTCACTCAGTGATATGATGGAGATGGTAATTCCCTGATTAGTGAGCTGATAGCGATGGTATCGCCATGTCCTCAGAAATTAAATTGTAGACCTCCACAAGTCTGGTTCATCCTTGGGAGCAATTTCCAAACGCCTGAAGGTACCACGTTCGCAAGTATAAACACCATGGGACCACGCAGCCGTCATACCTCTCAGGAAGGAGACAAGTTCTGTCTCCTAGAGATGAACGTACTTTGGTGCGAAAAGTGCAAATCAATCCCAGAACAACAGCAAAGGACCTTGTGAAGATGCTGGAGGAAACAGGTACAAAAGTATCTATATCCACAGTAAAACGAGTCCTATATCGACATAACCTGAAAGGCCGCTCAGCAAGGAAGAAGCCACTGCTCCAAAACCGCCATAAAAAAGCCAGACTACGGTTTGTAACTGCACATGGGGACAAAGATCGTACTTTTTGGAGAAATGTCCTCTGGTCTGATGAAACAAAAATAGAACTGTTTGGCCATAATGACCATCATTATGTTTGGAGGAAAAGGGGGGTGGCTTGCAAGCCGAAGAACACCATCCCAACCGTGAAGCACGGGGGTGGCAGCATCATGCTGTGGGGGTGCTTTGCTGCAGGAGGGACTGGTGCACTTCACAAAATAGATGGCATAATGAGGAAGGACAATTATGTGGATATATTGAAGCAACATCTCAAGACATCAGTCAGGAAGTTAAAGCTTGGTCGCAAATGGCTCTTCCAAATGCACAATGACCCCAAGCATACTTCCAAAGTTGTGCCAAAATGGCTTAAGGACAACAAAGTCAAGGTATTGGGGTGGCCATCACAAAGCCCTGACCTCAATCCTATAGAACATTTGTGGGCAGAACTGAAAAAGTGTGTGCAAGCAAGGAGGCCTACAAAACTGACTCAGTTACACCAGCTCTGTCAGGAGGAAAGGGCCAAAATTCACCCAACTTAATATAATATGCCATTTAGCAGACGCTTTTATCCAAAGCGACTTATAGTCATGCGTGCATACATTTTTTGTGTATGGGTGGTCCCGGGGATCGAACCCACTACCTTGGCGTTACAAGCGCCATGCTCTACCAGCTGAGCTACAGAGGACCACTTATTGTGGGAAGCTTGTGGAAGGCTACCGGAAATGTTTGGCCGAAGTTAAACAATTTAAAGGCAATGCTACCAAATACTAATTGAGTGTACGTAAACTTCTGACCCACTGGGAATGTGATGAAAGAAATAAAAGCTGAAATAAATAATTCTCTCTACTATTATTCTGACATTTCACATTCTTAAAATAAAGTGGTGATCCTAACTGACCTAAGACAGGGAATTTTGACTAGGATTGAATGTCAGGAATTGTGAAAAACTGAGTTTAAATGTATTTGGCTAAGGTGTATGTAAACTTCCGACTTCAACTGTATATCTTTTAGTTTTTTATATTGTATGACATGTTATTACATTTTATGTATGTTTCTGCATATGTACCAAGATGTTCAAATAAACCTAACAGAAGGGGACTATTTTGGGAGCTACCTGCAAGGGGACTGGTGGTAAATATAATTCGTTTATTGATGGCTTCTGCTGGCAAGCCTGTGGCATGTGCAGCGACAACACCCCCCCACGCGACCCGTTACATAACAGAACATTAATATTCATTCACATGGTAGCCAATAGTCGCTTCTCGGAAGGTGCGCTCCATAGAATTACCTATGTGGCTGAGCGTTCAATCCAGCAGCCCATTCATTATAGTAGCCAATAGCCTATTAGCCACACAATGTAAATTAAGTTAATAATAATTATGTTAATAATAATAATATCAATCAATTAAATGCTGTGGGTTTAATCAACCCATTGAACCCCATGTTGAATGTGTCATCCTAGCCTACACAATGTATGCAACAGTTTCAACCTCCAGAGATTTTAATGATTCATGGTATATGTGGTAGTTGTGTCTAGATATCGTGCATTTGTATTGTATAATTTGTTGTGTAAATTGTGCGCTTAGTTTTTTGCTCTTGCCGCTGCAGGCTATTTACATTCTAGTCAAGCAATTATTGCAGCCTCTCATCTCAGCACCGATGATACGTTTGAGCAAAGATTGTCTATTATAGGGACAAAGATTGCCAAGTGACCGCTGTAACAATGGAAACACTGCACATGTCCTCAAAGACGAAAGGCAGGCGGGAGGAGGCGAGATCAGGTGTGACCATTCTAGCCAATGAGAGGGCAGATACACGTCTGAACGACAAGCCCATAGATCTAGACAGAGGACTCGTCTTTGTATCTGTGCCACTGTAGCGTCCGTGACAGCGTGGGCTGCGCCATTGAGGCTATCTCAAAGCAGTCCATTTTCTTCTTCTTCATTGGCCGATCGCTCCCAACCCATAGGAATCCCCCACCCAGTTGACTACATTAAAAATGGTGGAAGCCCTCAATTGCAACGTCCATGCTAAAACGGGTTATAGCCATGATGAGTCATCCAATCTATCTCCATGGCAGGCACAACTCCCCACAATTTTTTTTTTTTACAAAGTTGCTGAAATGCCACTGAGTCCACTTATATCAGTGCATTCATAACTGACTAATTTGCTGTTTCCATCTGGCCTGTCATTATATATTTTTATCCAACATGTACTTTACTTGAATAAAAAGGTTAGATGGAATCCTGGGTCGAGTAAAACCTATCACTTTGCCTCTTCCGCTCTGGTTTGATCCAGGTCTGTGCTATCCAGACTCCTTGGGATGTCCCTACCCCCATTGAAGTTTACATTTAAAATGGTTAAGGTTAGGGTTAGGTAAGAGTTAAGGTTAGGGTTAAGGTTAGGGTTTAGGGTATGGACGTCCCAAGTATTCTGGATAGCACTGACCATTTGAGCAATTTGAGAGGTACCTTTATTTGTACGACGGCGCCTTGTCGCCCCCTAGTGTTGTAAAACACCATTTACACTTCACTCGGGTATGAAAAATATAGAATATGTGTTATTAGAAGAGACAAAAATGATCAGCTGTAGCTATGTAGATAGCTAAATGACATTCGAAGTATTATGAATCAATAGTGTGTGCATTTAGTTCTCGACAGAGATGAAAAGTAAGAACCATTTTATACAGGCACTTCAGGGCACCCTCACCGGCTTCCGTCAACGTGTTTAAAGACCCCCAGCATGTCCATGCTTGCCGAACGTAAGTGCTACCTCGAATGTTTTAAACAATATTTTGTGTTTCATACATTAGAGAAACAAAAAATATTTGTTGTGTCGTGTTGTCTGAAGAAGTCAACATCGATTTAGTGCAATTTATGTATTTAAAAGTGCCTCAGTACATGTGCGGTTCGAAAATCTGTCGAGCTAGCGAGCATAATGCTAACCACAATCACATTTACCGGTAACTAGCTAGCAAGTTTCTAGTAAACCTCTCAACTAGCTAAACAAGTTGAGTGCATCCTGTCTAACTAACTTAATAAATAACGTTCTTTAGTGTGTTGGTGTTTGTATATTTAAGATGTCTTGTATCTCATTTCTGATCATTGCCAATGTGATTAATTACATAATCTTGAGACCTTTGACAGACAGTTAACCAGCTAGCTCTGGTCGAGGATGTTGAGTTTTTCCCGATTTTGTTTAGTGACTGGTTTTAATATACTGTCGTCACTCACCGAAGTAAATATCTGACTTGAGTGCTGAGTAACTTTTCTTTTGTATGTGTAAGTTGCAATTTCTCAAATTCGAAACAAACTGCGTTTGAGCACTTGGTTTACCGCCAAAGTACCCCGGATAGTGGACCAGATCTACAAGCTAGCCAGTTTGGGTACTGTGACAGCATAAAATAATGTCGGTGCAAATGGACCAATAACGCAAGTATTGTATTCTATTATGGTTTGATGTTTAGCCCGGAGAAAACAGAAGTGGTCTGTTGACCCGCGGAACAGCGCATGGAGTAAAGATGAGTCCAAGTTCGGCCAGAAAATGCTGGAGCGAATGGGCTGGTCCAAGGGAAAGGTACTGTGGGCTTTGTCTTAGCAAACCACTGATAAACTAACAGTATACTAGTGACGGTATGTCACTGTAGCTCAATCTCAAGACAATTTGTCTTCCTGGGCTTCCTCCTTGCGTCCTGTCCCTTTGCCTCCTTTTCAACTGACTGTATTGGAGAAGGTCCAAGGTCCCTCCCCTCATACTTTTATTTTCCATGCGTTTGGAGGAGGCGGCGAGGAGAGAGGAATCGAGGCAACACAAATTAAGAAAGAGCCTGTATCTAACTGTTTTGGCATCATTAGGAATGACATGTTCATCTGTCTCTACCAGGGGCTGGGAAGAACTGAGCAGGGCTCCACAGAACACGTCAAAGTCAAAGTGAAGAACAACCAACTGGGGCTGGGAACCACTACCAGCCACGACGTGAGTGGACAACTGGGTTGTGTTCATTAAGGCACACTGTCAACAAGTGTTTCTTAATGGAGAAGTTCAGGGTTTTATTTATTAGTGCACATTGTAGCAAAACGTTTTGCAACAGAAAACAAAAATGATAATTGCTTATTAAACAATTTCAGGTAGTCCTTTCTTCTTTTTGTTTTCTAGAGAATACGACCCAGAATACTCAAGACTGGCGTGACGTACAGTGTTTTACAAATGAATGTCTCCAAGTTACGTCCTTGTTTTGATGTAATTTGTTCTGTTTCCAGGACAACTGGATCGCCCATCAGGATGACTTTAACCAGCTCCTGGCGGACCTCAACAACTGCCATGGTCAAAACACTGCCAATGGTAAAGACACACACAGACAGACGGACAGAATAATATACAACGTGCATTACTCTGTGCATAAACTCACTCGTCAGATATGCATGACTAGTGGGTGCTATTGTAACATTCAGGGGAAGGAAGTTTTTTTAATTTTTATTTAACCAGGTAAGCCAGTTGAGAACAAGTTCTCATTTACAACTGCGACCTGGCCAAGATAAAGCAAAGCAGTGCGGTAAAAACAACAACAACACAGAGTTACATATGGGGTAAAACAGAACATAAAGTCAAAAATACAACAGAAAATATATATAGTGTGTGCAAATGTAGCAAGTTATGGAGGTAAGGCAATAAATAGGCCACAGTGCAAAATAATTACAATTAGTTGCCCAATAAATCAAATCAAAATTGTATTGGTCCATACACATATTTAGCAGATGTATTGTGGTTGTAGCTAAATGTTTGTGTTCCTAGCGCCAACAGTGCAGTAATATCTAACAATTTCACAACAATACACACAAATCTAAAAGTAAAAGAATGGAATTAAGAAATATATAAATATTAGGGCTATCAATGTCGGAGTACAGAGTATAAGTGTGTTCGTGTGTATGTGATGGGATGTATAGACATTATGGACAGTATGTGGATAGAATATGTAGTATATCTGTAGAATACGTAGGATAGAATATATACAGCAGTAGTTTAATAGGATGGCATTGACTAGAATACAGTATATACATATAACATGAGTAAAACAGTATGTAAACATGATTAAAGTGTTTTTATTTTACCAGGTAAGTTGACTGAACACGTTCTCATTTACAGCAACGACCTGTGGAATAGTTACAGGGGGGAGAGGAGGGAGGATGAATGAGCCAATCGGATGCCGGGGATGATTAGGTGGCCATGATGGTATGAGGGCCAGATTAGGAATTTAGCCGGGACACCGGGGTTAACACTCATATAAGGGCCATGGGATCTCCAGTGACCGCAGAGAGTCAGGACAGCCGTTTTAACGTCCCGTCCAAAAGATGGCACCCTACACAGGGCAATGTCCCCAATCACTGCCCTGGGGCATTGGGATCTTTTATTTTAGACCAGAGGAAATAGTGCCTCCTACTGGCCAACACCACTTCCAGCAGGATCTGGTCTCCCATCCAGGGACCGACCAGTACCAACCCTGCTTAACTTCAGAGGAAAGCCAGCAGTGGGATGCAGCTGGCAAAGTGACCAGTATTCCATGTGTATGTACATAGGGGCTGCTACTGTACACTAGGGGGTGCTATTGTAACATTCACAGGAAAGTAGTAGCCCACTAGGGGGTGCTATTGTACCATTTAGGGGAAGGTAGTTGACCATAGTATGTCTGTGACCAAGAGAAAGTGGCCTTGTTTCAATCCCATTAATTGATATGGTATTCTTTCATGTTGAGAGCTCTAAATCCGGCTGAGAATAACACAATGAGATGAAACTACTAAACTCTCCCGTTTCATATGCGCTTTGCTGTGAGTTTCAGAGCAGACAGATGGGGTCTTTCTGGCACTATAAGGAATGGGACCCTACGACGTTCACAGAGCGCTTTGTATACCAAAATGTCAGTCAGAACCGCTCCAGAACCGGTCCAGAACCGCTCAAAAGTCCCCCCATATAGGAGACTTAACATCTAAGAGATGAAAGGTTTTGATTGTCGTTGTTTTTGTTTTCAGAAGCCCCGTCGGAGAAACAGCAGGAGAAGTCCTTCAGCCTGGAGGAGAAGTCAAAGACGTCCAAGAAGAGGGTCCACTACATGAAGTTCACCAAAGGTTTTTATTAAATGTTTTTATTTAACCGGGGGGAAGTCACTTTGAAATATGAGCCCTGGAGGTTAGACATAGGACATGGCTGCATCTGAAATGGCATCCTAGTGCTAATGCTAGTGCTAATGCTAATGCTAACAGACCACCGTTGTTTCCCTTCCCTATGGGCCCTGGTCAAAAGTAGGGCACTATATAGGGAATAGGGTGCAATGTCAGATCCTGTCATGTGACAGTCAAAATTCCCTGTGGTCCAGGAGGCTGAAGGTTACGTGGGGGTCGGTTACCTGGGGTGGGTGGGGTCGGTTACCTGGGGTGGGTGGGGTCGGTTACCTGGGGTGGGGGGGGTCGGTTACCTGGGGTGTGGGGGGTCGGTTACCTGGGGTGGGGGGGGTCGGTTACCTGGGGTGTGGGGGGTCGGTTACCTGGGGTGGGGGGGGTCGGTTACCTGGGGTGGGGGGGGTCGGTTACCTGGGGTGGGGGGGGTCGGTTACCTGGGGTGTGGGGGGTCGGTTACCTGGGGTGGGGGGGGTCGGTTACCTGGGGTGGGGGGGGTCGGTTACCTGGGGTGGGGGGGTGTCGGTTACCTGGGGTGGGGGGGTGTCGGTTACCTGGGGTGGGGGGGGGTCGGTTACCTGGGGTGGGGGGGGTCGGTTACCTGGGGTGGGGGGGGGTCGGTTACCTGGGGTGGGGGGGGGTCGGTTACCTGGGGTGGGGGGGGTCGGTTACCTGGGGTGGGGGGGGTCGGTTATCTGGGGTGGGGGGGGTCGGTTACCTGGGGTTTTGGATGTCACTGCTTACTGGCACTCAATCAGGAGAGGAGAGACATCGGTCAGGAAATCGATTCAAACGTTACGAATCGCCGTCTAATATTTTTTGCTCAAATGACGTTCTTCTTGCCCTCTGAAAATATATTTTATTTTGTGACGACTGCTTCCTCTCCTTCAGTGTCGAACTAAACATGTAATTATGTTGACAGTCATTAATCTACAAGTCATTTGGAATGCCGAACAACCCCAGGCAATATCAGGAGCCTAGTCAAACTGTGCACTGTGCACAGCTTCGTGCATTGACCAATAAGAGAGGCCTATTCCTGATCTGGCACATCTGCATGTCACCTTCAGCATTCAAATGTTTGTAAAATGGCTTGTGAAATTATTAGGCTTTATTAGTTGAGTGACAACCAATGTTGCTATGTTATTTTTATCAAATGCGCTGTTCAATTGTTTTACCGGGCTTAGCCTATATTAGAATTTATTTAGATTCAGTTTTCAATTGAATACCGGTAGTTCAATTCAAGGCGACAGTCACACATTGTATAAAATGACTTGTGCAATAAAGTATAACTCCCATTCGGAGCAAAGTGTATAAAAATAGATATGACTCATTGCCTTTTTGAAGGTCGTAGCTAAGCCTCAATGTCCTGGAGACAAAAACGAAAATATCCCCATGTGAATCAGTCGCATCTCTTGTGTATTTTACCATTTTGTACTTCTGATATCGTTATACATCAGTTTGTATAATCGGTTTAATGTCAATCCCCTGCATCCAACATAGATCCGGCCCTGGTTGAGACATGACTCAGATCTAGAAGACGGTCAAGAATGACAACCCCCAAAAAATGGTTTTGCCACTTTCCTAAACACGGGCACAAAAGTATCTAGGTGAAGTAGGCTAATTACAGGTTGAAGCTTATGTCCTACAATTCTACTCATTTTGTCATGGTGTGCAGAGAACATTTTGCAGTTGTAAAAGTAAATGTTCTTGCAATTCTATACATTTTGTCATGTCTAATGTGTATTCATGTGATATTTGAGTGGCTCGAACATTACTACAAAATCTATGGGCTAAAAAACAAGAAGAAACGTTAGCTGACATGGGCTAGTTGATCTGGACATTTCTGACAAGTTATAAATAGCTTTCTAAGGTCTGCAATGACTGACATGGCAAGAGGAAAACAAATTCGAAATCGCACCTTGTGCTTTCGACAACTTTCAAGAGTAAGTTGAAAGCTGGACTGAGCCCACGCCGACCCCCCCCCCCCCACACGCCGACCCCCCCGACCCCTCACGCCCCCCCACAGTTTGGGAACCACTTCTCTAGACCACCTGAGGATTCCTCAAGGGACACCCGTGTAAATCACTTTGTAGTAAGCCTTGACTGACAGTAGGTGTTTGGAATCAGCTATGTCATCTTATGTTCATGTCTTATGTTCATGTGCATTACACGTCTACCAGGGCAATTATTATAGATATTTTTGGCTGACTTCTGACACCATTCCCGAAGTGTCTTGTTTTGCTAAAGCGTTTGAGAAAAACACAAGTCAAATATAGATGTTGCAGGCTGCACTCTCACTGATACTTCCAGCTCCTTTCCTGTTGTCAGGAAAACACGGACCGTATTGCGCAGTCTTTACCTCACCTGGCTTGGAAGCACCGTCTGTCGTCACTCAGTACCTACTTCCTGTTTTCCGCTTGAGCCTGCCTCCATCTGGCACCCTATTTCCTACATAGTGCACATAACCCATAGGGATCTTGTCGAAAGTAGTGCACTATGTAGAGAATAGTGTGCCATTTTCCATTTTCAACGTAGCCACCCTTACGTCACTCAGAAGCTACTTCCTATTTTCCGTTTGGTCCATCTGGCATGTTCATTTGCAGCCCCCCCCCCCCCCCCCTTTACATGACCCTACCTGATAACACTAGGCCCTAATCTGTCCCCCAGGCCCTGAATGCGTCCCAAATGGCACCCTATTCCCTATATAGTGCACTACTTTAGACCAGAGAATGGCACCCTATTCCCTATATAGTGCACTACTTTAGACCAGAGAATGGCACCCTATTCCCTATATAGTGCACTACTTTAGACCAGAGAATGGCACTCTATTCCCTATATAGTGCACTACTTTAGACCAGAGAATGGCACCCTATTCCCTATATAGTGCACTACTTTAGACCAGAGAATGGCACCCTATTCCCTATATAGTGCACTACCTTAGACCAGAGAATGGCACCCTATTCCCTATATAGTGCACTACTTTAGACCAGAGAATGGCACCCTATTCCCTATATAGTGCACTACTTTAGACCAGAGAATGGCACCCTATTCCCTATATAGTGCACTACTTTAGACCAGAGCCATTTGGGACACAGCCCATTACTCCTGTTGTGCTCTTAATATAGCCGTGAGAGGAAGGCCGTGCTCCTGACAGATAAAGCAGGGAGATGGATATGATAGGGGACAGATTGGGATTGGGGATGTGCACTACACAGGATGAAGATGGGGACAGATTGGGATTGGGGATGTGCACTACACAGGATGAAGATGGGGACAGATTGAGGATGGGTCCAAAACTGTACCCTATTCCCTATACATACCTTTCACCGGAGCACTATGGTGTGACCAGAGAGCTTTTAACCAGTGCACTATAAAGGGAATAGGGTACTATTTGTGACGTAGCCTTGGGATGCTTTCCCACACAGGAGACAGTGGATGGACGTCTTCACTTAGACCCCCCCCCCCCCCCCCCCCCAGACAGCCCGTTGCTGCTGTTGCCCTTCCACCCCTGATATTTAGGACAAACTCATTGACCCTCACACAGGGGAGACCTTAGATGGACTGTCACAGAATTCTTCCTCTTCTTCCAAATGGACAACATTATTTGTTGTTGCCCTTCCTCCCGAGTCCTCAGGACAACCTCATTGACCCCAGACGAACCATCAGTTCCTTCTCCTCTTCCTTATCTTGGTAGTCCTGTCTGACCAAGCGTGGAACAGCTGGTTAATGACTTGATTGAACTGTTTAGTAATTATGAATTGAGGCCTTGTTACCTATCTACTTCACTGTATTGATTCTCCCTGTCCCTCTACTGCCCCTCCCTCTACAGGTTTGCTTAATCCTTGAGTGCCGTTAGCGCGCGCGCACACACATGCGCACACACACACACACACGCACACACACACACACACACACACACACGCACACACGCACACACACACACGTGCACGCACACACACACGTGCACACACACCCACACGTGCAAGCACACACACACATGCACACACGCCATCCTCATCACCCTTCCAACCACAGACCTAGCTTGCATCCCAAATTGCACCCTAATACCTATTTAGTGCACTACTTTGACCAGGGCCCATAAAGAATATGGTACCATTTGGGATGCTCAGTCAGTCTGTGGTGTGGTCTGGATCTCCACGACTAACCAGTCAGTCTGTGGTGTGGTCTGGATCTCCACGACTAACCAGTCAGTCTGTGGTGTTGTCTGGATCTCCACGACTAACCAGTCAGTCTGTGGTGTGGTCTGGATCTCCACGACTAACCAGACAGTCTGTCGTGTGGTCTGGATCTCCACGACTAACCAGTCAGTCTGTGGTGTGGTCTGGATCTCCACGACTAACCAGTCAGTCTGTCGTGTGGTCTGGATCTCCACGACTAACCAGTCAGTCTGTCGTGTGGTCTGGATCTCCACGACTAACCAGACAGTCTGTGGTGTGGTCTGGATCTCCACGACTAACCAGTCAGTCTGTGGTGTGGTCTGGATCTCCACGACTAACCAGACAGTCTGTGGTGTGGTCTGGATCTCCACGACTAACCAGACAGTCTGTGGTGTGGTCTGGATCTCCACGACTAACCAGTCAGTCTGTCGTGTGGTCTGGATCTCCACGACTAACCAGACAGTCTGTGGTGTGGTCTGGATCTCCACGACTAACCAGTCAGTCTGTCGTGTGGTCTGGATCTCCACGACTAACCAGTCAGTCTGTGGTGTGGTCTGGATCTCCACGACTAACCAGTCAGTCTGTCGTGTGGTCTGGATCTCCACGACTAACCAGTCAGTCTGTGGTGTGGTCTGGATCTCCACGACTAACCAGTCAGTCTGTGGTGTGGTCTGGATCTCCACGACTAACCAGTCAGTCTGTGGTGTGGTCTGGATCTCCACGACTAACCAGACAGTCTGTGGTGTGGTCTGGATCTCCACGACTAACCAGACAGTCTGTGGTGTGGTCTGGATCTCCACGACTAACCAGTCAGTCTGTCGTGTGGTCTGGATCTCCACGACTAACCAGACAGTCTGTGGTGTGGTCTGGATCTCCACGACTAACCAGTCAGTCTGTCGTGTGGTCTGGATCTCCACGACTAACCAGTCAGTCTGTGGTGTGGTCTGGATCTCCACGACTAACCAGTCAGTCTGTCGTGTGGTCTGGATCTCCACGACTAACCAGTCAGTCTGTGGTGTGGTCTGGATCTCCACGACTAACCAGTCAGTCTGTGGTGTGGTCTGGATCTCCACGACTAACCAGTCAGTCTGTGGTGTGGTCTGGATCTCCACGACTAACCAGTCAGTCTGTGGTGTGGTCTGGATCTCCACGACTAACCAGTCAGTCTGTGGTGTGGTCTGGATCTCCACGACTAACCAGTCAGTCTGTCGTGTGGTCTGGATCTCCACGACTAACCAGACTAATCAACCATCGAGCCACACCTCCCCTTTCCTGGGGAAGCATCAACCTGTCAGGGGTTTGGAGCATTGCCAGGTTCATTTTAAGGTAATGGATTAGGAAGAGTTAAGCTGTTTATATCTGAAGTTGAAAAGGTTGCTGCTTCCTTCCTGTCAGCCTGTCTTCCTGTCAGCCTGTCTTCCTGTCAGCCTGTCTTCCTGTCAGCCTGTCTTCCTGTCAGCCTGTCTTCCTGTCAGCCTGCCTTCCTGTCAGCCTGTCTGTCTGTCAGCCTGCCTGCCTGTCTGTCAGCCTGCCTTCCTGTCAGCCTGTCTTCCTGTCAGCCTGTCTTCCTGTCAGCCTGTCTTCCTGTCAGCCTGTCTTCCTGTCAGCCTGCCTTCCTGTCTGTCAGCCAGCCTGTCTGTCTGTCAGCCTGCCTTCCTGTCTGCCTGTCTGTCAGCCTGTCTTCCTGTCAGCCTGTCTTCCTGTCAGCCTGCCTTCCTGTCAGCCTGCCTTCCTGTCTGTCTGTCTGTCTGTCTGTCTGCCTTCCTTCCTGTCAGTCAGTCAGATACTTAGACAGTCACAGGTCTATATCTGCACAGATCTTCTATTCCAGTATTCACTGGGCAGGCAAATGGTACCCTAGGCCTATTCCCTGTAAAGTGCACTACTTTTAACATGAGCCCTATGGGATGTCAGGACCCCTATGGCTATGGGCCCTGGCCAACAGTAGTGCCTAGGGAATAGGGTGCCATTTGGCACTGGTCAGGGCGTTGTGTTGAATGGAATGTGAAATATGACCCTTAACGCTCCCGGGAATCACCTCATCATATAACATTTACATTTTACATTTTAGTCATCTAGCAGACGATCTTATCCAGAGCGACTTACATGAGCAATTAGGGTTAAGTGCCTTGCTCAAGGGCACGTCGACAGATTTTTCACCTAGTCGGCTCGGGGATTAGAACCAGCGACCTTTCGGTTACTGGTTGAATGGAATGTGAAATATGGATGGCGCTAAAATTGAAATGTTTCTTACGTAAATATGAAAACGTATGCAGAACCGTGGTAGCAATTGGAACAGTTTGGAGATGATGGGAATATTATCAGACCAAAGGTGAGGATGCAACAGTTCACCTGACACAAGACTGAATCTAAACATGACACTGTTGATTTGATCTGCGTTCATCTTTACTTTACTTTTCCCCGTATTTTTGATACTCTTTTTAATATCTTCAGTAACATGGGTAAGAATATTTTATGGAAAATGTGTTGTAGGTTCAACGTAAGACAAAAAAATTGACAATAGTTAGAGTGAGACGACTAACCGGTGTCTACGCACCTCTCCAAAGTGTGCACAGTGCGTAAGTAATTTCAACACACTTTTATGACTCAAAGAAGAGTCTTTAACTATAAGGTGATTTTTTTTTTTGCTCTCCTAGCTGTGATGTTAAGGAACTAGAGCAAGGACACTGGTAGTTTCTTTTTACGGTTGTTTACGCAATCCCCCCCAAAAAACGGTCCAACTTACAATTTTTAAATCCAGGCTCTGTCGTAGCCGGCCACGACCGGGAGACCCATGGGGTGGCGCACAATTGGCCCAGCGTTGTCCAGGGTAGGGGAGGGAATGGCCGGCAGGGATGTAGCTCAGTTGGTAGAGCATGGCGTTTGCAACGCCAGGGTTGTGGGTTCGATTCCCACGGGGGGTATAAAAAATAATGTATGCACTAACTGTAAGTCGCTCTGGATAAGAGCGTCTGCTAAATGACTAAAATGTAAATGTAAATCGCAATCTGGGTCAGGTGTGGGCATCATTTGAAAGCTTGTTCTATTGCCAACATGACTAGCTAAGTTATAAAATACGATATTAGTGTTAGGCTTTCACAATACAATTCAGGGAAACATATCGTAATTTTGGTGTCCATAGAAAGGTCATAATCAATCAAATGTATTTATAAAAGCCCTTTTTACATCAGCAGATGTTACAAAATGCTTATACAGAAACGCAGCCTTAAACCCCAGAGAGCAAGCAATGCAGATGTAGAAGCACGGTGGCTAGGGAAAAACTCCCTAGAAAGGCAGGAACCTAGGAAGAAACCTAGAGAGGAACCAGGCTCTGAGGGACGGCCAATCCTCTTCTGGCATTCAGGTGCTCATTCTGCTTAGAATAACCCAGGGTATGATGCCACGTCATCGTGTTTTATGATATGGAAATGTGACGTGCACACATCCGGATGGGTCTTTTGGCTTGCTTGTATGACATCAAAGCGGTATTTATTACAATCCTCAACGTCTCATCTTTCAGAATACACTAAGTCCTCTTAATTTATAGCATGTGCCTCATTTAGTCAACAGCAAATGTGCAAAAGTTGCCCAATCAGTGGGAAGGATGGGGGCATCTTCTTGTCGCGCGTGCAGTGCTCAAGGTCAGAACGTCTGTCAGTCAAAACCCACACAGAGCTGAGCAGAGCCAGAGTTCTGACCTCATGTATAGCATGTTACTGTCCAGCCACTGAGCTCTGACGTCATGTATAGCATGTTACTGTACAGCCACTGAGCTCTGACGTCATGTATAGCATGTTACTGTACAGCCACTGAGCTCTGACGTCATGTATAGCGTGTTACTGTACAGCCACTGAGCTCTGACGTCATGTATAGCATGTTACTGTACAGCCACTGAGCTCTGACGTCATGTATAGCATGTTACTGTACAGCCACTGAGCTCTGACGTCATGTATAGCGTGTTACTGTCCAGCCACTGAGTTCCAATTTAGGTGTTTTATCAGTGCCCAAATCTTCAATTTTCAACATATATATATATATATATATATATATATATATATATATATATATATATATATATATACATACATACATACATACATACATACAGGTGCAAGAGTAAAAAGTTTAAGGTTGATCCTCGCATCTCTAATGGTAATTAAAGATGTGTCATGTTTTTCACCAGAGCCTGTGGTATCAGGTAACTCTGAGGTCTTGTCACTGGTGTGGCAGTGAGTTGTTGGACAGGGTGGCAGCAGTGAGTTGTTGGACAGGGTGGCAGCAGTGAGTTGTTGGACAGGGTGGCAGCAGTGAGTTGTTGGACAGGGTGGCAGCAGTGAGTTGTTGGACAGGGTGGCAGCAGTGAGTTGTTGGACAGGGTGGCAGCAGTGAGTTGTTGGACAGGGTGGCAGCAGTGAGTTGTTGGACAGGGTGGCAGCAGTGAGTTGTTGGACAGGGTGGCAGCAGTGAGTTGTTGGACAGGGTGGCAGCAGTGAGTTGTTGAACAGGGTGGCACCCTGGTATCTTTGTGTAGCAGCCTTTGCTTCCTCCTCCTCCCTTCTCTCTACTTCTAGGGCTGGGAATGGCTAGGGACCTCCCGATACGATATTATCACCATACTTAGGAGCAGATATATGTATTGCGATTCTATATGTATTGCGATTCTATATGTATTGCGATTCTCATGATTCTATATGTATTGCGATTCTCATGATTCTAGATGTGTTGCGATTCTATACGTAGCGATACTCATGATTCTATATGTGTTGCGATTCTCATGATTCTATATGTATTGCGATTCTATACGTTGCGATTCTCATGATTCTAGATGTGTTGCGATTCTCATGATTCTAGATGTGTTGCGATTCGTTATTGCAATTTTAGATTTGATGTTCCCAACATATTACTACTCACTATGTGTCTGCGGCGGAGAAACTAGAGAAGAGGAGAACCAGGTTGAATCAGTCATGGTAATAAAAGACCTGAAAACATGTTGGCTCACTATTTAAAAAGATGGAGAACTATAGGATTACGTTGTACAGCCGACTAGCGCTAGCAAAACTGGTTTTTTGGGTGGGTGGGAAGTCAAATATCGATATAATGGTCCTCTGTAGCTCAATTGGTAGAGCATGGCGCTTGTAACGCCAGGGTAGTGGGTTCGATCCCCGGGACTACCCATACGTAAAAATGTATGCACGCATGACTGTAAGTCGCTTTGGATAAAAGCGTCTGCTAAATGGCATATTATTATATAGTATTGTCCAAAAAAAGAATATTGCGTTATGCAACTTCATCGGTTTATTTTTTTCACCATCTACTTCTCTCGCTGGTCTGTTGATGTCCTGGCTGGACTGTCTGGGCTGGGCTGTCCTGGCTGGACTGGCCTCTCTCACTGTTCAATCCAGTTTTCAGGTTTGATGGCCTTCGTTTCGTTGTGGGGAAAGGTCCCAGTATCTCCTCTCTGCTGCCCCAAACCCAGCCTCTACCCACTTCCAGGCCCAGCCTCTACCCACTTCCAGGCCCAGCCTCTACCCACTTCCAGGCCCAGCCTCTACCCACTTCCAGGCCCAGCCTCTACCCACTTCCAGGCCCAGACTCTACCCACTTCCAGGCCCAGTGTGTCTGAGTCCCAACCCAGCGTCTACACACTTCCAGGCCCAGTCTGAGCTCCAACCCAGCCTCTACACACTTCCAGGCCCAGTCTGAGCTCCAACCCAGCCTCTACCCACTTCCAGGCCCAGTCTGAGCTCCAACCCAGCCTCTACCCACTTCCAGGCCCAGTCTGAGCTCCAATCCAGCCTCTACCCACTTCCAGGCCCAGTGTGTCTGAGCTCCAACCCAGCCTCTATCCACTTCCAGGCCCAGTGTGTCTGAGCTCACAGCATACTGTCACATTCTATATGAATAGATGCCCTGGCTTCAGAAAGCTGTCTCTCTGGTCTGTTGTTATTGATGTCTTGTCCTTGTTCAGGATTGATGGTCTTCGTTTGTGGAGAAAGGCACTGGCCTCTCCTCTGCCCAGACCCAGCTCTCTGCTGCCCAGGCCATTTAGGATGCGCTCCAGGCCCAGTGTGTCCGACCCCACAGCGTTAACCAGTAACCCACTTTTATAATTGTCCAACCATTTATCAGCTGTCAGGCTATGAAGGAGGCTGATGCAGAGTGTAACTGCAGTACTCCATCTATCCATCCTGCTGCTGTGTGGCTTCGCCTCGAACTGGCTGCCCAGTTTACACACACACACACACACACAGACACACAGACAGAGAGACACACAGACAGAGAGACACACAGACAGAGAGACACACAGACAGAGAGACACACAGACAGAGAGACACACAGACAGAGAGACACACAGACAGAGAGACACACAGACAGAGAGACACACAGACAGAGAGACACACAGACAGAGAGACACACACAGACAGAGAGACACACACAGAC
>NW_028165489.1:2500-4000 GCF_964263955.1 Coregonus lavaretus | reverse complement strand
TGTTAATCTCCTAGTTAATATCCCATGACTCACTCTGTTAATCTCCTAGTTAATATCCCATGACTCCCTCTGTTAATCTCCTAGTTAATATCCCATGACTCCCTCTGTTAAACTCCTAGTTAATATCCCATGACTCCCTCTCTGTTAATCTCCTAGTTCATATCCCATGACTCCCTCTCTGTTAATCTCCTAGTTAATCTCCCATGACTCCCTCTGTTAATCTCCTAGTTAATATCCCATGACTCCCTCTCTGTTAATCTCCTAGTTAATATATCATGACTCCCTCTCTGTTAATCTCCTAGTTAATATCCCATGACTCCCTCTCTGTTAATCTCCTAGTTAATATCCCATGACTCCCTCTGTTAATCTCCTAGTTAATATCCCATGACTCCCTCTCTGTTAATCTCCTAGTTAATATCCCATGACTCCCTCTGTTAATCTCCTAGTTAATATCCCATGACTCCCTCTGTTAATCTCCTAGTTAATATCCCATGACTCCCTCTCTGTTAATCTCCTAGTTAATATCCCATGACTCCCTCTGTTAATCTCCTAGTTAATATCCCACCACTCCCTCTCTGTTAATCTCCTAGTTAATATCCCATGACTCCCTCTGTTAATCTCCTAGTTAATATCCCATGACTCCCTCTCTGTTAATCTCCTAGTTAATATCCCATGACTCCCTCTCTGTTAATCTCCTAGTTAATATCCCATGACTCCCTCTCTGTTAATCTCCTAGTTAATATCCCATGACTCCCTCTGTTAATCTCCTAGTTAATATCCCATGACTCCCTCTGTTAATCTCCTAGTTAATATCCCATGACTCCCCCTCTGTTAATCTCCTAGTTAATATCCCATGACTCCCCCTCTGTTAATCTCCTAGTTAATATCCCATGACTCCCTCTGTTAATCTCCTAGTTAATATCCCATGACTCCCGCTCTGTTAATCTCCTAGTTAATATCCCATGACTCCCTCTCTGTTAATCTCCTAGTTAATATCCCATGACTCCCTCTCTGTTAATCTCCTAGTTAATATCCCATGATTCCCTCTGTTAATCTCCTAGTTAATATCCCATGACTCCCTCTGTTAATCTCCTAGTTAATATCCCATGACTCCCTCTGTTAATCTCCTAGTTAATATCCCATAACTCCCTCTGTTAATCTCCTAGTTAATATCCCAGGACTCCCTCTGTTAATCGCCTAGTTAATATCCCATGACTCCCTCTCTGTTAATCTCCTAGTTAATATCCCATGACTCCCTCTCTGTTAATCTCCTAGTTAATATCCCATGACTCCCTCTGTTAATATCCTAGTTAATATCCCATGACTCCCTCTCTGTTAATCTCCTAGTTAACATCCCATGACTCCCTCTCTGTTAATCTCCTAGTTAATATCCCATGACTCCCTCTGTTAATCTCCGAGTTAACATCCCATGACTCCCTCTGTTAATCTCCTAGTTAATATCCCATGACTCCCTCTGTTAATCTCCTAGTTAATATCCCA
>NW_028165490.1:70000-78996 GCF_964263955.1 Coregonus lavaretus | reverse complement strand
GTCCCATACCTCTTTCACACCACGGAGAGTTGAGTTGTAGCAGGGTGTTGCGTAACAGTATGGGACACAGATGGAGATTTGATTCAGTCATTATTTGATGGATTCAATGACAGGCGGTACGGACGTAGCCTCCTGCCATCTGAATGACTTCCATACAAAATCTCTCAGTTTATATAATGCTCTCCCGATCTACTTCTGTCCAACATCTGCCAACCATCATTGAGTGTCACTCTACTACTACTACAATAGCATCCCCATACTTGGTACTGTCACCCTAGACAGGCTATTCCATAACATACACATTCTAAGATTAGCACAAGTGGCCCCCAATCTATCTTGGCACGCAGACCTTCTGTCCCTCACCAGTGACCTCTATAACACACTTGTCCTCTCTCCCTCACATACATCTTATGAGTTTTATATACATTCATGAATCTAGTATCACAAATCATCATAACAATCCCTCATTTTCTTTCTTTTTGTTGTTGCAAGAAGAATTCCATTAATATAACATTAATTGAACCAAACAAACCAAACATACAAATGAATTCCTAACCTCCTGACATCATCCCAGAAAATACATTGATTCATGACAATTTGTAAGTTACATGGAAATTATAATATATTCAAATGAATATATCCCAATAAAAATGACTTCAGTCTTCTTCATCAATGTTCATTCAGAGGAACCCCAAGCTTTTCTCTGATCACTTGGGGCGCTATCTGATCGACTGAGGTAGTCTTGTTTCCACATCTTCAGTCCTGTAAACCTTAAATTCCACGTTATACAGTTCCAACTTAACATTCCCCATTCCTCAATCAACATTATCAATGGCCTCTACACTGGAATAACATGATATAGATGAAGAATTGGTACTCTTAAAACCTTCATGTATGTCTCTAATATTTCCCATAGCTTTAGTTAAATTCCCAAGACCTTCCTATTCTGATGGCAACCATGTACAACATGATTCTCCCCCTATAATCGCATACATTCCCCCTTTATCAACTATAATAGCATCCAATGCTATGCGATTATAAATTGCATATCGTTCAATGAGTAACATTTCAGACCCAATTGCTTGAAAATCCAAGACTGTTAATTGTTACAATATTCAACTCTGTTCAACCCTGACTCTGGTCCCATAATATGAGAGGACGGGATAACACTCTGGTTTCAGTCCCTGATGAATCAGTACAGCCCTGAACTAGTTAAGATTGAGGAATTCAACCCAAAGGTCAGATCAGATGAAAATAGCATAAACATTCCTATGTCACAAATACCAAAACCCCATGATAGGAACCAATTAAGTTATTTTTTTTACATTTTTTGTCATTTAGCAGACGCTCTTATCCAGAGCGACTTACAGGAGCAATTAGGGTTAAGTGCCTTGCTCAAGGGCACATCGACAGATTTTTCCCCTAGTCTGCTCGGGGATTAGAACCAGCAACCTTTCGGTTACTGGCAGAATGCTCTTAACCACTAAGCTACCTTGCCTAGCAACAGAGATATGTACCACTCTAAACATCCATATCAATACCACCCAATACTTCAAATGTATATAGTGACTAATATGTGAATACGGTAACTTAATAATCAACATGTTCATGATATCAGTCACAATCCTTACATTACCTTAAATGTTTCAAACAGTAAGATTCAAAAATGTCTACTCAAAATACATCATATAAGTGTATCCTAAGACATTACCATAATGTATCGCTGTTTCAACCATAACATCTATATAAGACAGTTTTCTCAATTGTACAAGCAATACCCCTCATGCTGAAAATAGTTAGTTACTAATATATACTAATGATTTGCTTAAATCACTCAGTCATCTCATACATTTGTCACGGATGCCGCCGAGGCTGCTCCTCCTCCTTGCTCGGGCAGGCTTCGGCGTTCGTCGTCCCCGGAGTACTAGCTACTGCCGCTCGATGTTTCGATGTTTGTCTTGTATTGTCTAGTTGGTGCACCTGTTTCGTATTCTGTATTGATTATGTACCATATAAGTTCCCTTGTTTTATGTTTGCCTTTGTGTGTTATTGTCCGTGTGTCTTTTTCGGCATTTATCAGCTTGTTTATTACGCACACCGCGTTGTATCTCCTCTTGTGTTTGGAGGCTTTTGTTTGTGCGTATTATTTTTGGAAAGTAAAGTAGTCGTTACTGATCCTGACTTCACCGCCGCATACACCTCACATCATCATGACAACATTATAACCAAAACCAAATTACTTAACTCAACCAAATTTAGAAGGACAATTCTTATTGATTCACTTGGCCCTTATCAATCAAAGTTAAAACTCTCAACTTTATCACCCATTACAACTGTCGAAATGTACACTTATATTAAAATACAGTATAAATATCCATTATTCTATTATGACCTTCCTCATCCTGAGAATAACTACAGATCATCATCTCAATGCATCCCTAGTACTATTAATTTAGCAATAATTTGTATATACCTCCTACCCAAATTATTACATTTAGATAAATCAAAATGTATTATCCAATCCCTTCTTTCTCTGGCACTTAAATCTTCTGGAGTCCCTTCATTATGTTCTTCAGACAGCTTCATAGTTCAAAATGCATTGCCCATGACAATGTCCCAACTTCAATGTCTCATCAGAGTCACCACCATCTTTACACCCCATTGTGTCTTATCCATTTGCCAACCATTATACCAACAACATGAGAAATGTTGTATTTGAACCGATCTTTCTCCATTCTCACGCAATGGTGGACTCCTGTTACACTCTCTCGATATAAAAACATGAGAAAATCTGTTGATAGCTTGGATTGGCTGTTGTAGACCGGTCGCAGGTAGAAGTGGAGGAACGTCTTCAACGCCTCTGATGTTTATCTTCAGCCGGTTCAGATCTTTTTTTTTTTTTTTTAAGAAAAAGGTTTACAACTTTCTAGGCCAAATTATCCCTGCTATGCATCAAGACACCATCTGTATTTACAACAAGAAAAGACAGAACACAACAGTTTAGTTGAGTTCATTTCTAATCCAAGAAATCCATATAAGCATTAACTATATGACAAATTATTATGTTTTACCAATTATTCTTAATACCAATTTCTAATATACTCCCCAATTTCTGTTAGGGAAACCCTCCACAGACAGAGAAATGAATGGTGTGAAAGTCAGGTGATTCTTGAAATTCTAGAAGATCTTGAAGTTATTGGATGTTCTTGGAGGTCTGTCCCTCCACCGAGGGAATCAGCCAGAGCACGTAGCTCATCAGTATCATTCCCCTTGCCATCATCTCCCATCACCTGATTCTTGTCAGCTCCAGCGTCCTCAGCTCCCTCATCTCTAGGTCGTCGGTTTCCTCATAGTACTCTGTTGCAGTGGTTTAGATGATACCAGGTCGATCTCCCCTCTATCCGTACATCCGTTGGTGTAGGGTGATGATGTATGGTCCCTTTAGCTCTGAACCTTCTTCCGTCACTAGGGTCTCGGATCATGCAGAGTCCTTCTCCATTTATCAACATCGCTCTTTGGAGTGTGTCCTTCTGGCAGCGTACCAATAGGGAAGTTTAGAGTCCCTGCTGCAAAGACACACAGACACAGACAGACACAAAATAAAACAATGCTCCGCAATGGTGCCATTTTCCTCCTCTGGGTTGGAACACTCCTACAGTGGGACATATGGATGCAGGTATCTCTCTCTGCTACCTTCCCTTCCATCGATGTAGCCAGCAACACCTAGTACTGACCTCCCCACCTGGGGTTTGTCCATCTCTTACTTCTGTAATCCTTTACCGCCAGCCTCCAGGGCGCAGACAAGGCCCAGATTCTCCTGTTAGGTTTGGGCAGAGAAGCCTTCACCCGTGGGAAGAAAGTCTTAAGAACATTATTAGGTGAGACACAGTATGCTACTATACCCTGTACTCTTATCAGTCAGGAGAAGCCTTGAGATTAGGATGTGCTCATTCTTGCAGCTTGTTATAGGTCACTAGTTTCACAGACAGGCCTCCTCTACACCCTGCCTCCTACCACAAATAGATTTGCACATAAAACATTCCATCTAACCCATAACACATGAATTTCTACTGCTCATATTCTCAATACAATTAGCATATTTACCAAAAAGCCCCATGTGACCAGTACTTCCCCCCTTTGGACACATGACTCACATCGTGATCCATGCGTTCAAAAAACAAAACAACAACATTGCCTGTTAAACCAAAATAATAAAAGAAATTAAAATGACAACATTTGATAATACCTTAACTTAATTGTATCCCAGAAAGTAATTCAAGGAATATTAAAATTGACTAGTGACAGGTGTCCCTCATTCAGGACTATCTCTCTCACTCTGTCCTTGTTATGGTCTGACTGAAATATAGGACTATTGCCAAATTATAAACTTCTTCATAATTATCAGTATTATAAATTACCCTCAACTCTGTATAATAAATTACCTTAAATTCCTCATCCTATGCCTCTTGGCTTTCCAGTGTGGCTGATCAATTCACACTAGAAAGTCAGGACAGAGTTCAGAGGTCATTCAAACCCTTCAAATAATTGTTTCATTCTATAGTATAGACTAGTCATTAACAACTGTCAAAACATTTCATAAATGTTTTGTATCCCAAGTGTACAGTAAGTCCTCATTACATTTATTCTCAAAATAAATCATGTGTTTACCCAAAACTCACACATAAAACAAAAAATGTCAGAAAGTTCCATGTCTGTGTTCCTTTAAGAGTTATCATCTCTAACCCATTAAAACCCCCTAAAATAAAAATAAAAACCCTATATAACCAATATAATAGGTAGGTTGTGGTTATTTGAAACACCATATTGGAAAACAACAAACAAAAATGGCCAGGCCTTATTTAATTTGGTAACTTCTTCTTACGACCTAATTATAAGACTGCCGAATTTTAATAACTGCTCCCCCTAGCCCACAGACTTTGGAAACATTCCAATGTGATGTAAGGAAATCCCATTTTCCTGGAAGAGAAAGTATACATTTCGTTAACATTCAATTATAATCAGCAATCCAAAAATATTAATTACACACAAAACATGATGCAGATGTACACCGTCCTACCTCACATCAATAAACGTTTTGTTTCAATCTAATTCCTCATAACTACTCCAGAAGAAGATTACATAAAATCTCTCAAAAGATGAAAAGCACTCAAGGTTCTCAGATTTTACAATGAGTATTTTTAATTGATTATCCTTTATACCTCATTCTTTGTAATTCTCACAATGATCATTAAACCCCAAAATCGGCTCCATTTGACCTCATATCAAATGATCCTAGTATCGTTACTGGATCCAACAACATAGTAAATATCTGTTTCCCCTTATATCGTTCCTAAATGTAATAGTTTAGACATTTGAAAATATAATGAATTACTACGCATAAAGAATCAGTGATATTTGATCCCTATTAGCGTCTATTAAAAAGTTGTTTGAGATGTGATCTCCTAAGTCTTCCTTAACATAGTGTACTTCCACCAATCCTATAAGAAATAATTATACTCAAAACACATCAGATAATACCACGTTTCATTAAGTTCACTACACCTTCTAATATAAACCTATAACCCCTTTTCGGTAATGTAATCATCGCAACTTGTTGCATTAGATCCAGAAATTACAAAAACAAAAAGATAATACTTCCCCATCAGCGTAATAGTACAAACTACCTCCCATTATTCAACATACCAGAAACAGATTATCGTTTCTAGCATTAATTAACTATTCAACTGTTCAGACCTCTGTTGTTTAAACAAACTATATAATTTAATAAAAGTAATTAACAATTGTCAAAGAACGTTCCATATTCAACTATTCAGACCTCTGCTTCACATTACCCTCTGCGTCCTTTACATCCTGACATAGCCCAGCGAGCACGACTCTCTTTCACCCGCTTACTAAATCAAGGCATTAGTCAATTCTATCCACAAACCACTACTACCTAATAACATATTTTCATTGACCTTACTAGAAATAATTATTTTAATACCAATCTACTCAAACAATCCAATTCAACATTTCTCATCTCCCAATTAACCTACTTTCCTTTTAACACAGAAAACCCTCTACGATCTCTATTATCCTCTACCTCTGCCTTTCTATGTAATGGTACTTTAGCAGGTGACAAATTATTGTGAAGTTATAGTCAAAACAAACAAAACATCTATTCACAGGGAGGCCACTTTAATTATTATGTTATCCTATGCCTCCATGGGTTGGTAGGACAATCTCTTTCGTATAATCTTAACAATTCACCCAGTGATCTAGGTCAACAGCATCAATGTAACAGTTTTGCTTCCGTCCCTACATGGGCTTGAACCAGGGACTCTCTGCACACATCAACAACAGTCACCCTCGAAGCACCGTTATCCATCGGTTCACAAAATCTGTAGCCCTTGCAGAGCAAGTTAAACACCTACTTCAAGGTCTCAGAGCAAGTTACGTCACCAATCGAAACGCTACTAGTTCGCACCGCTAACTAGCTAGCCATTTCACACCAATAACACTCACCCCGCTTTTTACTTCCTCCTTTTCCGCAGCAACCAACGATCCAAATACACCAAACTTAACCCATTATGACACTCACAGCTCTCTCACGTTCAGCGAACCCCAGTTTCTAACACCCACAGACCAACACCTGGAAACTCTCCAGACAACAAATAAAAACCATTCTCAAACAGCGTTCTGCATTTACCTCTATCGTAGGGTTTCCCAATTCCCAATGTTTCCCAATCCTAGATTGCTGATGTAGCTTCATGTTTGGTTCAGTGTCTCTGAATACGATATTGTGTCAGTAATATTTCTGTAGTGACCTCAGCTAAAAGTTTCTATATTCCTCAGTTAATGTTATCTTTCATACTCTGCTTCCTTCCAACACTGCTTCATCCCTGGTGATTCCTTCACTTCATCACCTTAGCTCCGCAATGATAATTAGTTTAATGAGGGAAAAAGGTATTTGATCCCCTGCTGATTTTGTACGTTTGCCCACTGACAAAGAAATGATCAGTCTATAATTTTAATGGTAGGTTTATTTGAACAGTGAGAGACAGAATAACAACAAACAAATCCAGAAAAACACATGTCAAAAATGTTATAAATTGATTTGCATTTTAATGAGGGAAATAAGTATTTGACCCCTCTGCAAAACATGACTTAGTACTTGGTGGCAAAACCCTTGTTGGCAATCACAGAGGTCAGACGTTTCTTGTAGTTGGCCACCAGGTTTGCACACATCTCAGGAGGGATTTTGTCCCACTCCTCTTTGCAGATCTTCTCCAAGTCATTAAGGTTTCGAGCCTGACGTTTGGCAACTCGGACATTCAGTTCCCTCCACAGATTGTCTATGGGATTAAGGTCTGGAGACTGGCTAGGCCACTCCAGGACCTTAATGTGCTTCTTCTTGAGCCACTCCTTTGTTGCCTTGGCCGTGTGTTTAGAGTCATTGTCATGCTGGAATACCCATCCACGACCCATTTTCAATGCCCTGGCTGAGGGAAGGAGGTTCTCACCCAAGAATTGACGGTATATGGCCCCGTCCATCGTCCCTTTGATGCGGTGAAGTTGTCCTGTCCCCTTAGCAGAAAAACACCCCCAAAGCATAATGTTTCCACCTCCATGTTTGTCGGTGGGGATGGTGTTCTTGGGGTCATAGGCAGCATTTCTCCTCCTCCAAACACAGCGACTTGAGTTGATGCCAAAGAGCTCGGTCTCATCTGACCACAACACTTTCACCCAGTTCTCCTCTGAATCATTCAGATTTTCATTGGCAAACTTCAGACGGGCATGTATGTGTGCTTTCTTGAGCAGGGGGACCTTGCGGGTGCTGCAGGATTTCAGTCCTTCACGGCGTAGTGTGTTACCAAATGTTTTCTTGGTGACAATGGTCCCAGCTGCCTTGAGATCATTGACAAGATCCTCCCGTGTAGTTCTAGGCTGATTACTCACCGTTCTCATGATCATTGCAACTCCACGAGGTGAGATCTTGCATGGAGCCCCAGGCCGAGGGAGATTGACAGTTATTTTGTGTTTCTTCCATTTGCGAATAATCGCACCAACTGTTGTCACCTTCTCACCAAGCTGCTTGGCGATGGTCTTGTAGCCCATTCCAGCCTTGTGTAGGTCTACAATCTTGTCCCTGACATCCTTGGAGAGCTCTTTGGTCTTGGCCATGATGGAGAGTTTGGAATCTGATTGATTGATTGCTTCTGTGGACAGGTGTCTTTTATACAGGTAACAAACTGAGATTAGGAGCACTCCCTTTAAGAGTGTGCTCCTAATCTCAGCTCGTTACCTGTATAAAAGACACCTGGGAGCCAGATTTCTTTCTGATTGAGAGGGGGTCAAATACTTATTTCCCTCATTAAAATGCAAATAAATGTATAACATTTTTGACATGCGTTTTTCTGGATTCTTTTGTTGTTATTCTGTCTCTCACTGTTCAAATAAACCTACCATTAAAATTATAGACTGATCATTTCTTTGTCAGTGGGCAAACGTACAAAATCAGCAGGGGATCAAATACTTTTTTCCCTCACTGTACATCTACGTTTGGGTGAGGAAGTTCATTCATACATATTATTCTAATTATTACTTTATAACCTCTCTAGTAATCGATTACATAAAAAATAAAAATAAAATTCATCCTATTTTCACATCTTCACATATTGAACGTTAGAAACTCCTAGGTACTCACATCAAACAATCCTTTCGTGTTTTTTTTAACGATTCTCATTCGACACCAATCAACTTCTTCAAACATACTCCCACCGGAACCAAAAAAACGGACTGTAGTTTCAAGGACACTGATCTTCCTCTCACCGGTTCTCTAACCTTCAGTCAAGCATCCCATTAAAACATAGACATTTCCATTACACTCTAAAATAACCTCACTCCTCGATATTATATGATGGGCATTGATGTACGGAACCACAATATAATGTTCTATTAAAGCTTATTATCGAAATGTATACCAAATTATCAAA